>NC_090746.1:3555736-3598236 GCF_036898095.1 Palaemon carinicauda
GAAATCAATAAGCGACAAGAGAAGTATTGAACAATATAAAATGTTTTTAGAACAGTAACAGTAAAATAAATCTTTCGTATATAAACCATAAAAACTTAAAAATACAAGAAAAAAACAGAGGAAGAGAAATAAGACAGAACAGCTTGTCCGAGTGTACCCTCAAGCAAGAAAACTCTAAACCAAGACAGTGGAAGACTACAGAAGCTATGGCTCTGCTGTACGTAAAATTAAATTAAGTACCTAAATGTGTTAAGATAATCTGGCAACGGTATGTAGCCTCAGTAAATAACTTTTGGTCTGACGTTAAACATGACTCATTACTTCCAAACCCGTTCCTTTTACTGTGATAAGGCTTCAAGTACTGATTGACTGAGTGATTTGATAACTTACTAGGGAGCTTTTGTTCATAGTGAACCTACTTCAATTCTGAATAATTTGTAATATATATATATATATATATATATATATATATATATATATATATATATTGAATGATCATTAGAAATGCTTTAGGAATTGTCTGTTTGATTGATACAAATTTTAATATTAATACTTTTTGCAGAAGACTTGGTGATAACTGTATGTAATTAACACAGGAAAGCCATGTTTTGAATGGTCATGTTTAACCTACATTTCATGGGGAAATAAGAACACAACGACTTCTAAATCGTCTAGAAAATGTTTAAAAATGGTAATAAATTTTATTATTACAGCATGGCATACCTAAAAGACGAAATAACTTTTATGACGATGTAACCTTGGAACACACAAAAGATAAATTAATGACATGGTGACTTTTCTGAACTCGCAAAATGCATTCCATTAATAAAACATTTTGAGTTTTGGCAATGCTTATACGGATTAGAGATTTTAGCTTGATTTTACCGAGTTTCTCTAAAATTTGTGTATAGGTGATATGATAAAATGAGTATTATATTTGAGTTTGGAAATATTCAAACTAGGACAGGAGTTGATTTTTTAATTTGACCTGGGCCAATTAACATGACTGGGAAGTACGTGCGGCCAAAGAAGTTATTTGGATAGTGTAGTGCTTAGAATAATCGAACAAACAGCCATATATTCAATAACTTCTAATAAATGTCTTTGTAGTCTGCATAAAGTGACAGAAGGACCTTTGATAATGAAAAAGAACGGACACTAATTTGGAATTGTGTATGAATAGAAAATCCCCAAACTTATTCACCAAAATTACCAAGGATTTTATTTATATTCCTGTTGATTAGCGTGGGTATGATTCGTATAAATTACATGGACAGAGGACTTTGTAATGTAGTGTACCGCATTTGTTTCACACACGCTCGTACACTGTAATGGTATTTCCTTTTTTTGTGTATCTCCCTTCCCTTCCACTGCACTGATAACAGAACCTGTTTAAGCTTCCCCTTTCATGTATTAGTTGGTTTGAATGGTTGTGATGTTCTTGCTCACAAGTACTTTTATATAAGCTTGTTGGCTTTTTGATGAAGTGGAGTTGCATTCCAATCGCCTCTCTGTTATAACCTAACAGCTCACTCGCACAATTGGTAACCACTGGAGGAACAGTTCCCTCCCGCCTTCCCCCTCACTTCTGTACCCTACTTTTTGATGATGCTGCCTTCCGACCCTGACTCCTCGTCACACTCCACATCCATGAAACAACTTCCCTTTGCCAGTTCAGAGGTGTTTGCTTGGTTTCAGCGTGCCTAGGTTCCGTTTCACATCAAGGGGTGATTAACTCGAGCACTATAGCAGACTATGTCCTCTCAGCAATCCCTGAGGACACTTTCCCGGAAATCTCCAATTGGCTTTGTGAACAAGGGGACACCACAATAACGTACAAGGGGACACCACAATAGCGTACAAGGGGACACCACAATAGCGTACAAGGGGACACCACAATAGCGTACAACGCCCTCAAAGCATACCTCCTGTAGCAGTACTCGTCATCATCAGCCATCTGTATAGCCAAGCTTTTTCAGCTCTCTCAACAACCGTTGGGGGGGGGGGGGGGCAAAAGGCTTCGCTCACTCTCATGGAAAAGACCAGTATTGCTTGCCTGCAACCTTCTCTGGAGGTGAACGTATTTTGTGCCCTTTGGGTACAACACCTACCCGAACCTTTATGCATTGCCATCCCCAATGTCGATATTTTGCCCACGAGGGACCTGATGACCAAAGTTAATACCCTTAGGGAAAGCCATTTCACCACCTTCAAGACCTCCATCATACCCTCCATTCCTGATGTAGAGGACAAAACTATTCAACATCGACCGAAGCTGATGTGAATACTGGTGGTAGGACACAGATACCTACTTCACGACCTGCCGGAGTGGTGACAAACCCCCCCCCCCCACCACCCACATATGCCAGCCCTCGCTCACGCCCCAACCAACGACCTCTCCAGCTACTTACTGACGCCCATTACCACTACAAATTTGCTGCTGCTGCAAAGAAGTGTGTGTACGGCTGTTAGTAGCCAAAAAACTTGTAAGTAGGCCATGACTTGTGGCAGTGGCCTCCCCTATCGCAAATCTTTTCTTTTTACATAATGCAGGTACATGTATGTGATTTTTGGTAGACACTGGTGTTTACTGGTCTCTTCTACCAAGGCCACTCTCCAGGACACGACATAGTCTGTCTATGCTTTCCGACATCTGCTTGGTAACTGCCAACAGATCTGCAATCCACATCCACAGACATGAGACCCTCACATTATTGTTTGGGAATGCCAGATATTATTGAAAGTTTCTTGTTGCTGACATCACATTGCCAATTCTCGATGCGGATTTTCTCCCCCATTTCCACCTCTAGGTTGATGTTGCTCACCAATGGTTAGTCAACGGAGACTGTTACTCATCGACTCCTCTTCAACCCGCCCTCTCCAACCTTGCTCTCCACATCAGCAAACCCAAGGATGGCTACGCCTGCCTCCTCACGTCGTACCCGGAAGTCTTCTGTCTAGATCTTTGCCAAATGATGAAGGTTCCCGGCAAACATGGTATTTATCATTATTTCACGACGACGGGTACCCCAGTATTCGTCTGATGCAGGTGTATGGCACTGGATCGTTTGGCAGCCACGAAACAAATGTATACCAAAATGGAAGAAAGGGGTCTTTGCCAAAAGGCCTCAAGTCCATGACCATCACCGTTTCATATTGTCCTGAAGAAAGTTGGCTCTGTGCACCCATGTGTGGAATTACAGGCTTCTGAACATGCAGACAGAACATGATCAATATCCCCTCCCAAACATTGCTGACATTGCCTCTTACTTGCCCAAAGAGAAGGTTTCTTCATGCTCGACCTCTTGATGGGGTAATATCAAGTGCCCATGAACCCAGAAGACATCCCCAAGACTGCCATAACCACTCTCTTCAGTACATACATCTTCAATTACTCCAGTTTTGGTCTTTTTAATGCTGGTGCTACTTTTCTGTGCCTCATGGATGGCGTCTTCGGGGACTTCTTTTGTATATGTTATGTGGACAACATACTTGTGTTCTTTTCCTCCAAAGAGGAACACTTCCATCACCTAATCATCGTGCTTGACTGCCTACAAAAGAATGGCTTTGTATCCAGTACAGCAAGTGTGCCTTTGCACCAACAAAGTATCGTTCTTAGGGCACCGTATCAATCCTGAAGGAACCCACCCCCTCCATGAGAAGGTAGCAGTTGTTCAGACCTTCCCCACGCCCTCGAATGTCACAGCACTATAAGCATTCTTGTGCATGATCAACTATTATCACCGGTTCCTGGCAGCTATCGACACCACACTTGCCCCCCCCCCCCCCCTCTATGCCTTCCTCAAGCCAAAAGACCTGAAGTTGGGTCCCCTTCAAGAAACGGCCTTCTGCAATGAAAAGAAGGTCCTATTAACCACTGCTGCTCTAAAGTTTTCCCTTGCCATATACCCTCTCCTTCGCTCCACTAATGCCAGCGATGTTGGTATTGGTGCAGTACTCGAGCAGGTGGTTAACAGCTCACCTCGCCCATTGGCCTTCATCAGTAGGAAACTGTCCAAGGTAGAATCTGGCTACTCTACCTTCCCCCACGAATAGATGGCAGTGTATTTGGCTGTCCGTCACTTCTGCCTTTTCTTAGAAGATACACCCTTCGTTATTCGCATCGACCACATGCCTCTGGTCCACGCCTTCACTCGACAGTCCAATGCCTGGTCCGCCCATCAACGCCGAAATCTCTCTGCTGTGTCTGAATACAATTACACCCTTCAACACGTCCCTTGGAAAATGAAATCCGTTGCCAATGCCCTGTCAAGAAACACATTGTCCGCCATTCACTTGGGATTCGATGACAATGCCTTGGCAGAAGCCCAACAAAAAGATCCAGAGTACCAAGCTTGTAGGACATCCTGTACATCCCTCCGTTAGGAAAACGATGCCCACTATGACTCCAACACCACTCTTCTCTCTTGTGATGTCAGTACTGGTAAATCATGACCATGGATACCTGCTCTCATTTGTCGTCAGGTGTTTGATTTCATTCATGGCCTTTCACGTCTATCGTGCCAATCTAATACACAGCTACTGAAGGCAAAGTTCATTTGGCACAGCATTACTAAGAATGCGAAGGATTTAGTCCGCACCTGTACTTAATGCCAAACTTCAAAATTACATCAACACAGATTCAGGAGGTGGCACCTTCCCTCAACTTCAGTATTATTTTGCCCACATTCATGTCTATGTAGTAGGTCCCTTACCCGTATCACAAGGACATCATTACCTGTTTACCATCATTGACCACTCCACTTGTTGACCTGAAGCCATTCTCATGCAAATTGCAATGTCTGCCTCATGTACATCAACCTTACTTTCAGGGTAGATAGCGAGATTTGATATTCCTGAGCATATTTCATCACGCAATTATGGACATCATTAGCAAATCTCCTTGGCATCACTCTATTTCAGAAAACTGCCTACAACTCTGCAGCCAACGGAATTGTTGAACATTTATATCGCACCCTCAAAGCAGCTTTGATGTCCTGATGTAATGACTCCAACAGGTTTTCCCAGCTTCCCTGGGTCCTCATGGGACTAAGGACCAGTCCTATAGATGTCCTGGATGCCTCGACAGCTGAAATGGTGTAAGGCAACCCGTTGGTCTTCCCTGCCGAGCTTTTTCAGTCGGCAACCTCCTCCGACAATCTCCAGTGCCTACATCATGTCGTGAGAAAATTCACTCTATGCCACCAGACTTATAAGCCCCGAGCGAAGCAACACATACCGACAGATGTGCACACGGCATTTCACGGACACTAGCAATCCACCGTTAGCGCCCCCTTACACAGGCCCTTTCCTTGTGATCCATCGCACAATGAATGCTTTCTTATTTAACATTCGTGGCAAAGATATGGTATAGTGATTTGGCATTTGCATAGAATGCAATGAATTATATGCATATATCAAATTGTTTTTGGACTTAAGTATTGCAAAGATAAGATACCTTTCAACTTTAATGTGTGCAGGATTGTTGGTTTTGTAAAGTAAATTACTTCGACTAATTTAAAAAATCTGATTATAAGGCTGTATGAAAATATAGTACCTACACAATTTTCAAACTTGTGTACCATACTTGAAATTTCTCTACAATTGTTAGTCGACTGAAATTATAAACATGTCCATACCTAATGCTGAATTGTCCAATGGACTTTGATACTTACTTGTTATAAACAATTTCTTGTGACGTGGATTTGTTAATTATAAGAATTATTAGATATGAATGAATAGGGTAGACGCACTTATGAACAATGACTGAGAATCTTGTCAGAGGTTTTCGAGTTATATAAGAAAGAATTATGAAACTATGTTTTATATTTAAATTACTTAAAAGCTACGTCAAAATTAATGCAGTCCCATGCTAGACTTTACTGAGGGACCTATGACATATAATGTTTATAGAGCGTGACATCTAGAATTATTGATTGAAAATTCCAATTTCGGATAGTAAACATACAGGCTGGAAGAATGTTTAACTATCCCAAAAAATTCAATTGAGAAAAAATGCAAATAGCAATTGTCTGACGAATTGCCTTTATCATTATGGATTATATTGATAAATTATTTTCGAATTAAGTGATATAATAATAAAAGATTTTGTTTTATCATTTGGTTAAATGATCAATGAAAAGATTAAATAGCTTAGAAAATTCTGATTACTTTTGGTAAATAAACTAATTCAGGTAACTATGGAATATTAGGAAAATTATTGCCCATAGAAATATTTTGCAAAATATACATTACTTTATTTCATATTGACAAAGACTGAAGATAGGGTCAATGCAAGATTTGAATGAATTTTATAGAACATATGATTAAGGAGTGGAGGACTACGAAAATTAAGATCAACCTTATTATCTGTTAAAATGGCAAAATAGACAGCAGCGTACGTGAGAAAAATTGCCTGAACGGAGCCTATCTGAGTAGTTTGGATCTAGTAATACATACCTAATCAAGTTAAGGATATAATTATAATAAAAGGCAACATAGGGGCAAGCTTTATATCTTCTTTCCTACCGAAATCTCTACATAAAATCCCGGTATTCATATCATGGTTTTTAATTTGGCAGAGAGTTTTTACAATAGCATACCCTTGTAGTCATCAACCACAGTTATTGACAGTGGGCTTAGCCTCTTTGACTTAATAGTCCAACTGCAAGGCAGCAGTTTCCACAGTTATTGGCAGTCGAGCTAGCCTTTGCCTAAAAAGAACGACCACAAGGCAGCAGCTATTATTTAAGTCACTTTCTACGACACACACTTTTAATCTATAAAGTATAGATAGAATTCGAATTAAAATTTTCCAACAGGACACGCATTGCATAATTATATATGACACCGGGTATTATAAATCAGTGGTTTAGGACCTTGTTATGTAATGAGTAAACGTCACCAGACATAACAAAATGGGTTTGGGTGTTGTAATCCCGGTATTCATAAATTCTCACTCTCCAATATAAGTTCGCAGACACTCTTATCAGTTAATACATAGGTGCAAAGTGTCTAAGCTTATGCTCGGTAGTATAATTGAGCTTTCCCTGTAGCCATAAATAATAGTCTTAATGAAAATCTCAGGTTTGAATTATAGCCCTTTATACCTTTATATCAGTTTGGATAATATCTTATCAGTTTTATCTGGCTTTGCAGATACCGAACATACAAATAGTATAGCTGGTTAGCAAGGGATCTCACTCAGAGACTCATTGAAGAATAGGTTATTCAGTGCTATTCATGGAAATGTTTTTTTAAGAATTTATTTTCCTGTTAGCAACGAATGGCCCCCAGATCACATGAAATACTCGTTGTCATGCTAATCATTTAAATTCCTTGTAGGACTCATATCAAATTTGAAATTTTCTGTTTTATGATTAGCTTTGATTGCATCTTCATGTTTTATTAATCTCATTCTTTTAATTTATTAATTAGAAGGTGTTATTTTTGGGTGCCTTGCATATATCTATATTAAACATTTTGTATAGCCTATTTTCAATTGCTTTGCTTTGCATTTTTGTAACAATTACAAATATTGTAATATACTACAGTAGGAAATGAATGGAACCATTTCGTTTTAGACTCTCTTTCAGATTCATAGCTCGTCTTACTGAATGTCTACCTTTATCTGTCTGCTACGATTCTGAAACATCTACACTTTTAGATTTTGTTCTCTTAACTTTCCCTTTTTTAGGTATGAAAACAAATATTCTGTATTATAATTTTCTTCTTTGCATAGGCCACAAACATCTCTCCATGAAATTTGCTTCTGTTTTTAGCTTGTTTAACCTAGCTTTCATTATTAGAATTGCTATATCCGTATCCATTTTTCTATTATAAGGCTGTAGAATCTTTTTTTCATCCCTTTCTTCTTTTATTCAATTGTTTTCTCTATCTTTTCCCTAATTATTTTGTTAATTTCTTTTTTTTCAGCGTCCTTTCCCTCAATTTCTTATTTCTTCTATTTTCATTTTATACTTTCAACAAATTTCTTCAGCGGTGCTTTAGAACTTCCTATAAGAGATTTGCAGTTGATTTTCAATTATCTCTGATTAATCTCTTTGCATCAGAGTTTATCGTGATATGAAACAACATTCTCCAAAAGAAGTTGAATTCTCCAAAAGGAGTTCCCCAAATTGGATGAAACCACCAGATGTCTCCAGGATGGTGTATTGAGTCCTACAAAGGTCAGAACCTCAATATACATTCGGTGAAATCTCCACAAGACACCTTCCATATTCCTGTTTTTCCTAAGATGCCTCAGTATGAAGTTCTTGATGGTTGTTCATACATACTGGTTATTATTCTCTTTTGAAGGTTTTCTAGATCTTTCTTGTCTTTAGCTTTTATTTCATTTCAGGACTCTACATATGCAATTATTGTTGGAACAACAACTGTTTCATATATTTTCTTTGTTATTTCACATGACAATTTTTCCACTTTCCTCGTCTCCATATTTATATATTTCATAGATCATGTACGTGACCTTTCTATTGGGATTTTTATTTATAGTTGTTATACGAAGATTAAATTTATCATTATGTTATAGGACCTGTGGGAAAGGTTTACTTGTACCTACTTCTCCATCATGAGCCTCAATACTCCTTTTTCAACTAGGGTTGTAACTTAGGTAATAATAATAATAATAATGATAATAATAATAATAATAATAATAATAATAATAATGATAGTAATAATAATAACAATAATAATAATAATTATTATAATGATAATATTATATGTTAATGTAAAGATAAAAACATTGTAATGATTTGTTACTCAAAGATGTCTTTGTATTCTTGAACGAGAGTTATTGATAGGTGTCGAAGCCTATGGATGTGCTTATTGCTTGATTTAGTTTCCCCTTGAAATTTCAAGAAAATGGGTCTCGTGAGCTCTAAGACGGCGAGCACTCCTCCTACGCCTATTGACGCAAAGGGCCTCGGCTAGATTTCGCCAGTCGTCTCTATCTTGAGCTTTTAATTCAATACTTCTCCATTTATCATCTCCTACTTCGCGCTTCATAGTTTTCAGCCATGTTGGCCTGGGTCTTCCAACTCTTCTAGTACCTTGTGGAGCCCAGTTAAATGTTTGGTGAACTAATCTCTCTTGGGGAGCTTTTTCAGGATCTCCAGGCTATGACAATTACTTATAGCACATCTACTCCTTGTTGTGGGAAACTTGATATTATCCACCAAAATTAGGCCGGGACCACACTAGCGACTCTGTGGCGCCACAAAGCCATAGCATCGTGTGGCGGGGATGTGGTCTCCCATAGCTTTCCATTGTTTTCAAAGCCACGCCACTCCTGTGGCGGGGATGAGCGACAGAGAGCCACTGTCTCTTGCCACAGTCGCTAGTTTGCGCGGCAAAACTTGAAAACAATGGAAACCTATGGGAGACCACATCCCCTTTGTGGCGCCACAGAGTCGCTAGTGTGCTCCCGGCCTTAAGGATATGATTTAAATATTCTTAATCCATGTTATATTTTTTTCTACTGGTGTTATTCACTTTGTCTGTCAATATACTTCATATATAATTCCCTGTCTTACTTTTCCCTCAATCTCAATGCTATCTGTTATTTCTGCTGTGCAATTAATGACTGCTATACCTTTTTAATTCATTTTCTTCACTGACCTTGCCTCTATCCATCCCATCTCTTTAATGCGATCTTTCATATTTAACTTGTCACAAAACCATATGTATGTTGGTCCTCCCATGCACGCATTATAGTCAATTACTGCACTCAGAGTTAGCTAATGATCTTCAGTCGACCTTCCTTCAATGTCTCCACGTTGGAGCTTACTCATCACGTTGGAGCTTACTCATCTCTTCCTTGAATTTCTTCTTTGAATTTTCGATTCTTATTTTCTCAAACACCTTATAGGCATCCTTATATAACATTAGTATTGGACCTATAACGTACTATGCGGACTAAGAAGTAGTAGGTGGTTGTAGGTAGTAGGTAGCAGGTTGGCCAGTGCACCAGTCATCCGTTGAGATACTACCGCTAGTGAGTTATGTGGTCCTTTGACTGGCCAGACAGTACTACAGTGTAGCTTTCTCTCTGGTTACGGTTCATTTTCCCTTTGCCTATACATACACCAAATAGTCTGGCCTATTCTTTACAGATTCTCCTCTGTCCTCATACATCTGACAACATTTATTCATTTTGGTAGTGTTGTTGTTCTTATATTTTATTTTTCCTTGTTTTCTTGCCTGTACTGGGCTATTTTCCCTGCTGGAGCGCTTGGGTATCCTGCTTTTCCAGGTAGTGTTGTAGCTTAGCAAGTAATAATAATAATAATAATAATAATAATAATAATAATAATAATAATAATAATAATTTAAAGATGAAAAAAAAAAACATGTTTGACGAAATTATTTAAAGGCTTGTTTCAAGGATTTACTATGACATGATCTAATGATCAATCTATAAATTAAATTAATGACAAAAGGAGATTCTTTGCGTCGGGTTGGCTAAATGGTATAAAGAAATTTCAATCAAGATATTCATCAAATGATTGACAGGAGCACTTAATGAATCAGACAGAATGATGCATCACTTTGACATTGTGTAGCAAAAACATCTTAAAGAAACTGAATTGTAAAAGTAGCAAGAGATTTTACGTAGCCAACTGCGTTAGTTCGGGAAATTTTTTTTTTATCTCTGATTTTATTTTCTATAGTTTTATGGTGTTCTTAATATATAACTAAGGCTTCGTACAAATATCCAAGAAGGGTCGAAGAAAGGAAAGCCGGCTGTTGACGTCGTTGTTTCTAACTGTATTAGAATTTTTTCGCGTTACGAAGTATAGCGAAAAATAATTGTCCTAACGACATGTGAGCAGATCTTATTGTCTTGTTACTTAAGTTCAGTTGGGCTGTAGGCAGTGGCCAATGAGATTTCAGTGTGGGGTAAAACATATTCGATGTTTGAAGAGGTAATGACTAAGTGGTCACTTTCTAGCGCACGCTAGGACGAGCAAGTCGAATTTATTATTATTATTATTATTATTATTATTATTATCTATTTATTAATATGATAGGGTGTGTGTTATTCATTTGGTTACGCTTTAAAGAAAACGGAAATAATTTCATGGTATACTCTTACAAATTAACGCTTTAAAGAAAACGGAAATAATTTCATTGTATACTCTTACAAATTCAAATTAGACTTTGATTATTTAACCAAAGCACATCTTATATAGTTTTCCCAATTTCGTCTTTAGCACCTGACTTTTTTTTTTTTAAATATTAGACAAAACATTGAGTTCTATCAATTTCCATAACCCAGATTATAAAATTAATCTCGAGACATTTTATTCAAACGTGTAGGTTAGGAACAAGATAATTAGTATTGAAAATATTTTGTGTAATTTACACTGGTTCCGCTAGTTAATATCATAATTATTATTACAAGAGTGAGGTTCCACCACTCAAATTTGGTTTACTCTGCATTATTGCCGTGGATACACAGGTTTCCATAGTTTTTTCAAAACTTTTGATTTTGTTTTTTATCTATGGTTTTTCCTGGGTGGCAGAGGAGGCTTATATATTAATTTGAATGTGTTTATTGTTCATTTTGTTTTAAGTATGCAATGCTGTATCAATAAAGAAGTTTGTAGAAGTTATTGGAATATGTAATTTTATATCTACACAGTATACACTGCTTTTTAAAAGTATGATTCATTGAAAAAATAAACCTAGCGTTAACCGGCACGGTGCGCTGTAATGCGATTTAATGTTTTACGTTTATACATGAAGAGAATGCGGAGTGAAGTGAGGACTCTGTTATCCTTACAACAAACGATGAGAAAAAGTAATCGAAAATTTTACAGGATCACAAAACAGTAATAATCACTTATTCTTAAATTTCCTACTCAATTGCTAAGGCAAGTCACTCAAATTAAAGCAATGCAATACAAATTATAATAATGGAATATTTCAATAAACCTGGATTATCAAAACAAAATTATAATTCAAATGACATTAAAGAAAACGTTGAAACAGATAATTAAATGGCATACTCAACTAAATAGAAAAATAAAGCTTTTCATAAAGTTGATTCCTACATATTTTATCACTTTAAGGAACAATAAGCTGCTGCTTGCCAGGAGGTACCTGCATTAAATCACTTGAAGTGATTACCAGGCGAAAGCCCAGATTAAGATATGTTAGAGATAAATCCATAAATGAAATCTACATGGGATTATCACGTGAAATTTTTTTAGCTTTCTTGACGATCCAAGGTCATATTTGTGCCGGTAAGTAGTTAACGTCTGCTATGTATCCACTCTTTGTATTTTATTAGTATGACGTTGGATAATTATGAAATTCGAAGTTGGAACCTCGAAATTGTCGACTGAATTGTTCAATGTGAATATTTTGACTTTGTCTCTCAAGCCAATTTCCAGGATACTTGTGATTATTATTATTATTATTATTATTAGTAGTAGTAGTAGTAGTAGTAGTAGTAGTAGTAGTAGTAGTAGTAGTAGTAGTAGTAGTAGTAGTATTGTTGGTGTTGGTGTTGGTGTTGTTGTTGTTCAGCCAAAACCAGAGATAATTTTCACCCTGTTGGACAATGATGTGTAAAAACTGGCATATCTTATCGCAATGTTCTAAGAAGATGCATTGGGCACTATCGTTAGGAGTTGCCATTGGCTTCGTGCCATATTTATTATCGATGAAGATCAGAGAACGTTTTCTAACATCGATGTTGAATATCTTCTGTTGTCTAAAGTCCTCAAACATCAGCATTGTTATTTTTCTTTTAGCCAGACTTATAATTAACTTTCTTAATCATTTAATTAATTAATTATTTAACCACCTTAGGTTATACTAACCTTAGAAATGTCTTTGAATTTACTTAAATTTTGAAGGGTTCGCTGTTTAAGAGGTGTTATAAATTTGCGTGTCAGCTCGAATGCTTTTGTAACCGAAATTCGGTTGCAAAATCTTTTAGAGTTCAAAGCTATTCTTTCATTTCTTTCCATATTTACCCATGCAGTTCCTTCACCTACTACTTCTACTGCTACAATCACTACTATTACTACTACTTATGATAATGGAAATGGTAATAGATCAGTAGATGGCTCAAATATTTGTTATAATAACGATGGTACGTATAGACTATCATAATAAACAATTAATCTTACTTATCAGTTTTGTCAGCGGTTATCAGTGAGCAACATTTTCCCCACTTTATCAGTCGTTTTGATAAATGAGTTTGAAGGTTTGCTACAGAGACGGGGTGATTAATTGCATCACATTTCTTATTGCAAAACGCTATCCAGGGAATCTATGTTCTTGGACGTGATTATGTCAGCGATCTGTTTTAAACTGGCTTCACGAAAAAGTGTTTATTTACTTTACTTACTTTTACTGATGGCTGCTTTTCCGGTCCCATACAGCAGGGGAACCCCACTCTCTATAGGACCTCCACTGTCGTTTTCCCTTGTTCGTTCAGAATATTTAACGTTTCATGTCGCGTATTGTTCATTTACTGTTAAATCGTCACTTTCAAAAGACTCGTGAAATAAGAAAGTCTTCAGTTTCCTCTTGAAAGCCTTAATGTCTTTTTACAGGATTTAAAGACTGGTAAATAGTCATTATAAGTTTATTATATGATAAGAATACAATAAATAGGATGATCTTAATATCAGATGTGATATTGACTGAAATCCAGTTGTCTCTGGTAATATTCGGAGGATGTAAATACATTAATAAATAAGATATAATAACTGTCATGGATATTTACATATGTGAAAATAAAACAAAGGTATCTATTGTTTTGTTTTCTGATGTAAATGAATGCAAAAAGGTACTTTTTCTATCTCTACATCTTGGAATTGGAGAATGCTTGAGGACTGATGCAATATTATTATTATTATTATTATTATTATTATTATTATTATTATTATTATTATTATCATTATTTTGCTTGGTTCTGGGTTGCATCCTGCTTCATAAGGAATTCCTCATTGCCTGCCCTTTGTGTGGTGTTTCTAGTCTGGTCCATACTCTAGAGCGCATTTTATTGTGGCTATTTTTATTTCAGCGATTTTTTTAGCGATTTTTATTTCAGCGCTTCTTTTGGCAATTTTGATTTCAGCGCTTCTTTTAGCGATTTTGATTTCAACGCTTCTTTTAGTGATTTTGATTTCAGCGCTTCTATTAGCGATTTTTATTTCAGCGCTTCTTTTAGCGATTTTGATTTCAGCACTCTTTTTGGGGATTTTTAATTGAGCGCTTTTTTTAGTGATTGCCTATTAAGCGATATAACTTCACAGAGATTATTGTGAAATGACAAATTTATTTAATAGTAAGAAAAAAAATGTAAAGAAAATAAAATATATTAAAAAAATAAAACTTCATTTAATTTTATCATGAAGTAAAGTAATGAATTTGTGGAATAACATAAAAAATTTAGAATTTATTTCAAAAAATAAAAAGCCATATAAAGTTTATAAAATTTAAAAGTTCATGTTGAGGTTGTAAGAACATCATCGGAGAAATTCTAGCCATAGGCATTATTTCTATTTTGAAATAGATTATTCAATTCTACGTTAACTAGTTTATAGCAAGCCTCTTTAGACAAAGGCCTTGAATCGGACAGTTTGTGTTATAAGGTCCCCCTTGATTCTGTTCTGTTAAGTCTAATAGAAGAAACCTGTTCCACTGAAGAAGTAATTACATATTACAATGGTCGGACAAATCCATTTTTGGACCTTGGTGCTGGAGGTAAGAAGTGAACGTGTCTTCGATTACTTTTAATGATAAATGTGAAGGTGTCTAGTTTCAGTTCCAGTTTCTTCAGAATAGATGCTCACCAGAACGTCAGCCGGGCAATCCCAACCCCCCACTGTAGTGCCCAGCCATAGCAGTGGCCTCCCCAGCAAACAGCTTGAACTCATGGTCTCTGGCTGGGATCGATCTGCTGCAATGCGAATGTTAGGCAAATATGTTACCACTGTTCTAGCCAGAGTTTTATTTGAACCATCCTTCGAAGCCGCTTCTTGACTTAATGTCTGTACCTCATTCTGAATAATTTTGCGTGGAACATCTGCGGTAAGGGTAGAAGAGACAATCTAGCTATGGTAAGCAGCTCTTCTAGGAGGACACTCCAAAATTAAACCATTGTTCTCTAGTCCTGGGTAGTGCCATAGCCTCTGTACCATGGTCTTCCACTGCCTTGGGTTGGATTTCTCGTGCTTGAGGGTAAACTCGGGTACACTGTTCTATCTTGTTACTCTTTCACTGGTTTTGTTAAAGTTTTTATAGTTTATATAGGAAATATTTAATTTAATGTTGTTACTGATCTTAAGATATTTTATTTTTCCTTGTTTCCTTTCCTCATTGGGCTATTTTACCTGTTGGAGCCCCCCTGCTTATAGCATCCTGCTTTTCCAACTAGGGTTGTAGCTTAGCAAATAATAATAATAATAATAATAATAATAATAATAATAATAATAATAATAGCGACTGCTTTTGCTATCACTTGTAGTGAGGTTTCATGACAGCCTTTGACGGATCTGGTAGGCGGTAAAGTTCCCCTCTTAGTGCTGGTAATAGGACCACCTTTACAGCCTATTACTGTACACCGGGAATTTATGTCCGTCTTGTGTTCTTTGACTTTCCAGTACAGATGTCAGTCAAAAGATAGGTTTTCCACTGCTTTTTAGGCTGTCTTCAAATTTCATAATGGGTAGAAAAGAATTTTAAAATAAAATTCAAAATTTTAGTGAAAGTGTTAATAGGACGAAATGTAAAATATTTATAGAGTTTAACTAAAACTTGTAGTTAATTTTTGTGAACAACCTGTTATTTTTAAACAACTACTATCGTTCTTAAATGATGCAGTCAAAGCAATTATGTTCTAAAACAACTACTGATTGAGTTATTTAGAATATTTCTTTTAAATGCATTGTTCCAAAGTAAGCCGATCATTTCCAGATATACTATTCGCTTCAACTCTCCATTGGAACAGGTAAAAAATTGTCTTAATCCTTTTTTATCATATGAGAAAAATGTGTAAACATTACAATGTTACTGGATAGCATATATCAGAAGTACCATTAACTCTTGTAAGGAAAACGGGATTCCCTGTGAGAAATATATTGTATATTGATTTTCTGGTATTTTTTCAGGTCATATGAAACCAGGGAAAGTTTAATGAATAACAAACTTTATACATTTTCCCCAAAATTATGCATTTTCAGAGTCGATGACAACAGATCTCACTAATCAATTAATCATTATAGCCAGATACTTGTGAAACTTAATATGGCAATGAATTTGGTAATCAAGGTTCTCTTCTTCTTCTTCTTCTTCTTCTTCTTCTTTATCACATCGTCCTCCCTGGATATCGGTCGTCGGACCAATTTTCCTCCTGTAATTCTTGGCCCCTCTCTTACTGAATGGATATGAAATTAAGAACTAACGTATAAGTCTTTATCTATTGATATGATTAAATGAATAAGTATTCAATTAAGTATTTGCTGATTATAAGTTACCTGGCTTTACAATTACGGCTTCATTGATAAACAGCCCACCACTAGAGAGTTATGGGGTCTTTTGACTGGCCAGACAGTACTACATTGGATCCTTCTGTATGGTTAAGGTTCATTTTCCCTTTGTCTACACACATGCCGAATAGACTGGCCTATTCTTTACATATTCTCCTCTGTCGTCATACACCTGACAACCCTGAGATTACCAACCAATTCTTTTTCTCTCAAGAGGTTAACTACTGCACTGTAATTGTTCAGTGGCCACTCTCCTCTTGGTAAGAATAGAAGAGACTCTTTAGCTATGGTAAGCAACTCTTCTAGGAGTAGAACACTCCAAAAACAAACCACTGTTCTTTAGTCTTGGATAGTGCCATAACCTCTCTACCATGGTCTTCCACTTTTCTTGGGTTAGAGTTCTCTTGCTTGAGGGTACACTCGGGCAGACGGGCACACTATTCTATTCTATTTCTCTTCCTCTTTCTTGGGGTTGAGGAAGAAGAGTCGATGACGATTCATTGTTTAATAATCAGATACCCAGATTACAAGGGCCTGCAACAGGCTCCGCACGTCTTTATAACTGCGCGGGAAAACATCGTACACACGGATCCCACATGCCCCTCCAAGATTGACATGTAATAATTACAACAATTACACTGCAATCTGATAATTATCAAATGGGGTAAATCAGTAACAAAACAGATAGGATGCACGATGTAGCATCTAGCTACACAAAAATAATCAGAGTAAATAAATCAATAATTGCTTAATAAAATGGGTCGAATCGGCATAATAGAAATGGATCAACTGCATACTGCAAACATAGCCATACAAGAAAAAATTAAAACATTCACAGAACAAAGCAATGTGAGCAACACTATCAGATGTATAGTATAGCATGAATTATCAATAATTCTTTAAAAAAAAAAAAAAAAAATCCATAATAATACGTGGACAAGGAAATCATATATTTATAGGCTAGCAGTACACAAAAGCAATGACAATTACATATTATTTAACAAATTCAGTGAGCCAGCCAGGTTCTTTCCTGGAGCGTTGTGGTCTCGTAGCACGGGGTAGGCTGGGTGTGGGGGAGCTAGACCTGGGCGGGCTCTCACTGCTGCTGTCAGCTGGTGTGGTGCTAGGGGTTGGGTCAGACGGTGGGCTGGGCGTGGGACAAGCTATCTGTCCCTTTAAATGTTTTCTGTTGCGCAATGATAACCTTCCACTCCCGTCAAGCCTTACTGTGTACTGCCGATATGGGTGATGGGAGATGATGACACCTGATCTGTCCCACCTTTTAGTCCCGGGATCTTGAATCCTAACCTGGGTGCCCACATGCAATGGAGTCATGTTGCAAGAGCGTTGTCTTGGTGATTGGGGAAATCTGTCACTAGACGATGCCATCAATATTTCCCGCTGTCGAAGGGTTCTTCTCCAGTGGCGATCTACCTTATACTGCTGTCTTGCTGTAGGAACACCATCACGAAGTGCTCTTCCTGTTGCTAGTTGAGCTGGTGACTTGCCTATCTCTCTCAAGGGCGTATTCAGGTATTGCAGCATTGCCTGTGTGCACCTGTCGTTGTCCAAACTACCGTTGGCCCCCGTGTTCGAGCGGATGATTCTTTTGGCGGATTTCACAGCAGCCTCTGCCCTCCCATTTGACTGTGGATAATGAGCAGATGAAAGGCGGACAGTAACCCTCCATTTCTTAAGAAAGTCCATCATCTCCTCACTAGCCAAGTTAGTGCCTCCATCAGTGGAGAGTTGCTCGGGAGCCCCCCACCTGGAAAAGTAGCCACGTAGTTTCGCTATAATTTTGTTGGAACCAGTTCCCTTGGGGAAATGCGCTATTTCTAGCCAACCCGTCAGTCTGTCGGCGTAGGCCAAATAAACTTGTCCTTCGAGTTGAAAGAGATCAGCCACCGTCTGCTGGAAGGGGTACTCAGGGGGAGGGGTAACAATCATGACTTCTGGCGGTGAAGAGGGCGTGTGCAGGTTGCAGACATCACAGGAAGCTCGGCATTGTTCCAAGTCGCCTGCTATTCCAGGCCAATACACGGTTGCTCTTGCACGACGTAACATCGAATCTAGCCCTTGATGGCTGGCATGCAGGTTCCTTGCTACTTTATTACGTAATGAGTCAGGTACCACTAATCTCACTGCCCCCTCCTCATGGGTATATGTCACCATACTTTGTGCAGCAGCCAACCTGTCCCTTACGCTGTAGAAGGGTCGAAGACACTGTAGTTCTTGGGATTTTTGCTTAGGCCAGTCCCCAGCACGGACTCTTGCAAGCAACAGCTGGTATACGGGATCATTATTTGCTGCGTCCATGACCATCTCTTCGTCCATTGTAATACCGTCATCTTGGCTCAATACAGCTACTGTTGCTGCTGCTACCGCCGCGGAGATATCTTCTTCTTGTATAGTGTCCTCCTTATCTGGGACTGCCGTTAGGGAGGGGTACCGAGATAGAAAATCGGCTGCTGAATTCCACTTTCCTGGCAGGTACTTTATTGTGAACTTATATTGCAGAGTCTTTTCTTTAAGGCGGAATAACCTTGGGTTCACCACATCTGTGAGGGCCCTATCCCCCAAAAGCTTCACTAGTGGGCGGTGGTCTGTTACGATAATGAGGGAGGGGCATCCCAACAGAAACAATCTTGCTTTCCGTAGACACCAGGCCACTGCCAAAGCTTCTCCTTCCACTGCTGCGTATCCGGATTCGGCAGCAGACAGGTGACGACTCCCACACAGAGCCAGCCGCCAACCCCCTTTGCAACAAAAAGGGGTCTCTAGGGAGGTACAACCACAGTACTGTTGCAGGACAACGAAACCTATACCTTCCCTACTCCAATCTGTGATTACTGCTGTAGGCCTAGTCTTGTCGTAATACCGTAGTCCATCCTTTGCCAGCCGACAAATAATATCTTGAGCCTGTCGGAACTTGTGTTGCAGTTGTTCGTCCCAATATACCTTCTTTCCTGTAGATTTCTTCAGTAGTTCCCGGAAGGGCTCCATGAGGGGCGCGGTGGCCAAAAAGGGTGCCAGCTGGTTGACGAAACCATACCAGGATCTGATATCCGTAACTGATGGTTGGGCTGGCATGGGAAAGTCTCTTATGGCAGCCAACCTTTCACTTGTAGGCTCATACGAGTCCCACCCCAGGTGAAAACCAACAAAGGTAGCCTCTCTCCTGCAAAATGAGAACTTTTCTGGTTTTAGGGTAATGCCTTTCTTCGCGCAGGTAGCCAGAAAATCAAAGGTGTGCCAAAATGCTCCCTCAACACTTATGTCATGCAGAAGGGTGTCGTCTACACACTTGTACTTGCGAGGAATATCCATAATTGCGTCATCAAACCGTCGAGTGTAGGCATCGGAAGCTGCACAGTGGCCCATCGGGGTGCGACGATACTGGTACCTGCCCCATGGGGTTATGAAAGTTGTCAGTCTTCGGCTGTCCTCATCCAACTCCACCTGGTGGAAACCCCAGAACGCATCTGCAACAGTCTTATAGCTTCGAACAGGTACACCAGATACTATATCAAAGGGTGCTGGTGTATGGTGCGTTTCCCTCTTGCAACATGCATTTAAGCGCTGATAATCCACTGTCCTCCTCGGGTGGCCATCCTTTTTGGCCACTACTACCATTCTGGCGCACCACTCTGTGGCCTCCCCCGGTGGTACTGGCTGGATGATGCCCCTACGTACGTCCTCCTCCAGCTGAGCCTTGACTTCATCTTCCCAGTGCTTTGGGACCGCTGCAGGTGTGTGGCAAGCATAGGGTATGGCCCCGGTGACGAGGTGGATGCGGTGGGGTGGGCCCTCCATAACTGGGAGGGGTGACTTGGAGGTGTTGAAGGTTGTCGCCGAAAAACGTTGGAGTAGCCAATCTTGAAGTAAGGGAACGTTTTCTTCCAGCGGGGGGAATGGTAACACTGTCGGACGTGAGAGATCCACCTCCTCTACTGTATCAACGGTGGCAACACTGGCGAGATGATAGGGGAACGTAGCTGGGACTAGACCCAACTCTTTACACATTGACAATGACAAGTATAAATTTGTTGCAGAATTCACGAAGAAAATCTCCTGCATAGAGGATCGACCATTTAATGATACACAACACTTAGTTGCCCCTAAACACTTCAAACGAATGCCTGCAACATCTCTCAGCGTCTGCTGCTTTTCAACTTTCGCGGGGTCGAGGTGCAGCAGCTGCAACAGCTCGCTGCCAGCGACGCAAACCTGGGCCCCCGTATCGGCAACGGCGGTGGTGGGTACACACTCCCTCCCCCCCGGCACTGACACTGATACATTTAATAACGGTTGTCCCGCAACGGCGGTAGATGCAATCACTACAGCACTAGATACTTCTGGCAGGACCTTACGTTTGCCCCTACAGCATTTCTTCAAATGCCCCACTTTCTGGCAATTATAACAAGTAACACCTTTGGCCAAACACGAATTCTTATCAGAGTGCGAACTGCCACAGTTGCCGCACCTCGTTGGCGGCGTACGATGCACAGCACGGTGGATAGTGGCGGCTGCACACTCCCCCTCCTCCGTGACATTGGCTGCCTCGACTGGCGGATAACTTGCAATTTGGCGGGAAATTTTCCCGCTCTCACCTACATCCCTAACCGCAGCTTCAAATGCTATGCACTGTGCCCTGAGGGCGTCTACGCTATCATACCTATGATAACTTTGAAAAATTTCTCTTTTAAGCACTAAATTATTCAACCCTACCATCACTTTACGCAATAGCATATATTCAGACAGATCGGAATTACACTGTGGGCACTCGAACTTGCAATCTAGAGCTAACTGAGAACACCTTTGAAAATACACATTGATAGGCTCATCCGTGGCCTGAACATCATTAAAGAATTCGCTCCATAGCACTGCTTGGTTGGATGACCGTAGTACTAGCTTTTCAACGCTATCTAATGCCTCCTTGGGGCTCTCACATGACCATTGGGCCGCTGAGAACTTTGCATCTAAAGCTCTCTGTAGAGCTGGCACACACAGAAGACGGATGTGCATGACGGCCTCCAAACTAGGCCACCTGTTCAGGTGTATCCAGCACTCCATAGACCGCCTCCATGTCCTGAACGCCGCTGAAGACATTTCCACATCACACTTCTCAGGAGCTGAAGCATTGGACACCCGTGGCACTCTGGCTACCGGCAGGTTAGCCACCTGGGTTTGCAGTGCAATGATAGCTTGTTGCTGGGAGATAATGGTGTCGCGGGCCTGACGAAGTGACGAAGTTGCGATGGCCCTCCTGGAGGGCGTTGCAAGACGAGGTCTAATAGGTGGTGCCATCCTGATCTACGCTCCACAGGCGTAGGTTCATATCTCACTGCGCCATCTTGGGGTTGAGGAAGAAGAGTCGATGACGATTCATTGTTTAATAATCAGATACCCAGATTACAAGGGCCTGCAACAGGCTCCGCACGTCTTTATAACTGCGCGGGAAAACATATCGTACACACGGATCCCACACTCTTGTTTTGTTGAAGTGTGTAAAGTTTATGTAGGAGATATTTATTTTAATGTTGTTACTCTTCTCAAGATATTTTATTTTTCCTTGTTTCCTTTCCTCACTGTACTATTTTCCCTATTTGGAGTCCCTGGGCTAATAGCATTCTGTTTTTCCGATTAGGGTTGTAGCTTAGCAAGTAATAATAATAATAATAATAATAATAATAATAATAATAATAATAATAATAATAAAGCCTATACTTGAAGAACTGTCAGAAAAAAATCGTATTCAGAATAGGAAATATAGGTACAAAGTGCATTGATTAATGAAATTACTTAGTAAACACTAATTATATATTCTAAACAAAATAATGTTAAGATGTTCGCTTAGAAAATAGCGAAACAATTTGGAAAAATTGCATCAAAACTGTGTCGTCTGGTGGCGTTCTATTTGACTGTATTTGAATGGTGACATATCTCCTATATAGTGTTATTTGATCCATTCAAAGTATTATTATAGTTACGATATATCATAATTAAGAGTAAATTTTTTATAACGTCCTCTTTTAAATAACTTGTGTTAATTTTCAAGGATCGTGTTACCAACTAACGAACTGAAAGTCGTCGTTGTAGTGTACCTGTCTGGCTGAGATTATTCCGTACTTGGCAACTGTAGTGCAAGCGTTACCTCCCTGGTTAACACCTATATTGTAAAAGAGTATTGTATTCTGTGTGAGGAAAATATTTGTAATGTGGACGTTGAATTTTGTGTTAAATTTCGGGATACAGACCAACATTAACCGCCAGAGAACGTTGATTTTCTCATAGTGATGTCAAGGTAAATTAAGTCTGTTTTTTTTTTTTTTATCAATGTTTTACGGTATCCAAGCAGATAGGGTAGAATTACTTTGTCAAAGTACACGTATTTTGTTTACTGTTCTAGTGTAATTTTGCTTACGTGTGATTGTGCATCCAAAAAAAAAAAATTTTTTTTTTATGGAAATTATGTTTAGGTTTTATAGTATAGGCTCTTGTCTGATGAACTTCCGGTATTATTATAGTTCCGGTCGGGACAACATTTTCAAGTGTTAGGTTAGGTTGGGTTTTTGCTCCTATGGCCACAATATTTTTAACATATTTAAGGTGTGCAAGTAATATATTCTCTCTTCAGAATATGTTGGCGTTACTCCGTTGAATTACGGTTTAGTGGCTAGAAATTTATAATGTTTTGTCCAATGAATTATGTAGAATAAACAGAAAGGATACTCTTACAGTATCAGCCCAAAGGACTGGAATATTCATAGTTTTAGGGAGATGTACTAAGAAATCTTTTGTATGGAAAGGGTGTAAATAATGTTTTTATTGAATAATTATTTCTAGGACCTTTACCAGACAGAGTAGAATTGGACAATGCTCAGACTTAGTTTTATTTAATATTTTAGAAAATTAATATATAATTTTCAAAGGTTTATCATATGGAAGGTGTTTACTGCCCAAGGGTACACAGCCTATTGACATTTAAAGATATAAATTCAGTAAGTTTTATAAATGGTTTACTGCTGGTGCTATGTAGTATTAGGACATTGTGAATGGTTAAGAAAACTGTGATTTTATTTTTCAATGGAAATATTTTGTTTTTGGCTGTATAATCAGAAAGTGTTGACTCAGAAACGGGTTTAATAACAATACCTCTAGTAGTAAATTACATGTATTTATACCCTTCTGTTGCTAACTGATAAAGGGAATAGCTGGTGTAGCAGGAAATTTTTCCCCCCTGACTGAAATTCCCCCAGAGAAAATTAGCCTTGTATCGATTTCCCCCTGGGAAAAGCAGCCCGGGCTGTTATTCCCCCAGGGGGAATTTCAGCCCCAAGATATTCCCCCCCCCCTTAGGCCATTTCTCCCCCACCCTCCCTTACAGAGAAACTATTTTGATGAATTCAATAATCAACAGTAAGTTTGACAAAATATTAGGAATATATATACAGTATATACAATGTTACGCACCGTTACCAACGTTAATATGCCATTGCTAACGTTAGCAATGCTACGATAATAACAACGTGTATTTTAAAGGGATTTTGCCATATACCCTTTACACAAAATATAAAAAGGTACAAAAGGGTACAGAACCTAACAAACCCACCTAACCTAACCTAGAAGTTTCCAGGTCACAACCCCTAGGGGGGGCCAAGCCCACAGAACTCCTTCTCAGGTCACAACCCGTAGCCGGGGCAAGCCCCCTACCCCTTCCCTGGTCACAACCCCTAGCCTCGGACCCCCTTCCCAGGTCACAAACTTGTACTGGCAAGAGGTAATGTTGAACTGTGCACTCTAAAAACATTAAAATTAAAGAAATTAATTACTTACTTTTATGACCCGGTGTAATGGTCTGTTTTTCCCCCCATCCGAAATAATGGTTACCTCCACCAAGCAAAGGGGGAATCTTGGGCCAGAGGGGGGAATATTCCTGGGACAAAGTTCCCCTGGGGGGAATATATATCCTGGGCCATATTTCCCCTGGGGGAAATTCGGACGGGGGAGAAACAGATCATTACACCGGAAAGGTATACTGAACAGCTCAATGACCTCCATGCTGCTCTTAAGGCCATTCCATGCTCTTAAAAATTTTCAGTTATGCTGGCCACAGTATCTTAGCTTTTCATTATACTAGCATGTCATAGGATATCTTGGACAATGAATTCTATTGTCTAGATTTAAGCATAACTTTTTAGATTTTGAAATTTAGGTCATAATTATCATAAACAGTTTCCAGATAAGTGTTGTTATTTTGAAATTTGTTATTCATATTGCTTACACAACATCCATTTAGTTGCATAATGGCTTATCTTTATACACATCCAATCCCCCCCCCCTCTCTCTCTCTCTCTCTCTCTCTCTCTCTCTCTCTCTCTCTCTCTCTCTCTCTCTCTCTCTCTCTCTCTCTCTCTCATTGATATTAATGTATTTTGCAATTTAAGTATCACATGTTTTGAAAAGAAACCAAATTTTGAGCTACAAACCAACTTAGAAGCAGTATTAATTCAGGTCGTTTGATTCTCGCCATAAAATCCATCATCCCTCCAGCTAATCCATCTGAAGTCTGAACCCTTGTCTTTTCTCAAGTATTGTTTGCTTATTCACCTTCACAAAAAAGTAACAGTTGTATTCCCTTGAGAAAAGTAAAATAGAACAAGAGCTTATACAGTTAGGTTTTCAATACAGTATCATAAGCAAAAATGGCGAATTAAACATACTAAATTTGCTTTGCCACAAGTACATCTTGTTATTCATTAAGCTAACTTCCTCTTGATGGTTTAATATAGTTTGTTTGCCCGACTGTATCATGTCACTTTTGTCTTTAGCTGATAAGAGTACAGATGATTAGGAAGATCATTGCACAATTTGGTCACACCTGGAATAAAACTTTTAGAACAGTAATATTGAGCCTCAAGATTTAAAAGGTATGACTTTTAGCATTAACTGCCTACCTAGTGTTACAAACAGGATGGTGCTGTCAGGGAAGGTCTGAATGTAAAGGATGGTCAGAATTATGAAAAATCTTATGCAACATGCATAATGAAGTAATTGAGCGACAGTGCCAGAGATTAATTTCTAGATTAAGAGTAAGAAATATAATAGATGTAAGTTCCTGTCCAACAAATTAAGATGGTAATTAGCAGCTGAAGACCAGGTAGGAGAACAATACTCGAAACAATGCAGAATAAAAGAATTAAAACACTTATTCAGAATAGATTGATCACCAAAAATCTTACAAGACTTTCTCAATAAGTCAATTTTTTGTGCAATTGAAGAAGAGACATACCTAATGTGTTTCTCAAAAGTAAATTTGCAATTATTGATTTGCTTATCCTTTTTTTCTGAGTGATCCTTGCGTTTGATGTCAGTCAGTAGAAGGTAAAACTCTTGTAGAAGTTAGCTGTTCGCATCAGCTCGGGTGAACAGTCCTTCCTGGAGCAGTCATCAACTCCTGAGGCAATCGAGGGTAAGGATCCAATCCTTTTCCTTTGTTGAGAGAGGTGCTCGGTATGATTTGTCATATCTGTACCAGATATTAGTTCCTTGTGGTGTCATTCACAGACGTCGGAACGGCCCTTTCCTTTTAGAGGAAGCTCTGTGGCTTCTTCATTCATGAGAATGTTATTGTTGGGTGACCAGATTCATCTCTGAAGAAGGCTGGCAAGGGAAAGAAACGTGATTGTTCTTCCCCTTCCAGATTTTCTTCCCCCCTTGTTTTCGTCCAATTTTTCTAACACTGTTGCTTAGAAGAAGTCTAAGAAGACCAATTGCAAAGAGTTATGAGGCTCTGAATGATCTTGATCCTCACACATAAGAGACGGTGCGCTGCTGAGGGTTGATGCAGCCAGGGAAGGTAACTTGGTTCAAAGTACAGGAACATATGGAACCGAGAACCCACACTGTCAGCCAGGATGAAGGGCTTCTTCTTTCCATTTTCCTCAATGCTCGAGAAACGCCTTTTGTCTCTGTCCCAGGAGATACTTCAGTATTGAAGGGAAGGTAGATGGTTTGTGGTGATGGTCCATCATGTTTGTGCAAAAGAGGACTGGGGGCGAGAGGAACGAGTGATTGGTCTCATCTGTCACATGAGCAATGAGACATTACCTTGTGTAACTACAATCGAGTATAAATATTCTGTCTCCTCATGTCTGTTGCATCTGGGGGAGACTGTTTTGACACGTTTATGCTACCAATAGCACAATCACTGTTCTCCTTATAGCTTTTAGGGCACAGTGAGGTATTCACATGTGTAATTGTGCTCACCCATACGCTTGTGACTGTATCATCGCCATCTTTTGGGTGTAACCCGAGGTTCTTCCTTGAGTATGGGAATTGTATTCTAAGAGAAGGGGCATAACTTCAAGCACTAAGCTGCTTTGTTTTTAAGCACTGAGCCAGGTCAATCATCAGGAAGGGATGCACTGTGTTGTCCCTTTCTTAGTATTTCTATGGTGCCAGGGAATAACTACAGACATGGAACAGATCCTCTTACTTTCCTAAACATCGTTTTTACATTCCTGAATCTGTCGTTTGGTTTGTGATTTTGTAATACAGGCAACCAGTAACAGTCCGTCTAGGGATCAAATACCTACATTGTCCAGGGAAAGAGGATAGTATTGTCCACCTCCCTGGTACCTCTATGGGAAACTAGGATGGTTTAAATTGTTGATTGGTGGCATGCTCTATTAGCTCTCGTGAAAGTCCAGAGAGGCAGAGACTACATTGCTGCTTTGCCAAGAGGTATGAATTGTGCTCCTTCCTAGTAAGGAAATGTTATGAAAACCCAGTTATTGCTGCTGACAGACGTTTGACTCTGAGCTCCTGGAGGGTCTGTCTGTACTACATTGCAGGATTTGTCATCTCATATGAGTGCCCCAACCCTCTTTATCACTAGCAGGACATAAAGTAATACCCTGTTAGCCCTCCTTCTGGCTCCGAGTGTGTTCTGAAGATAAAGGCACTTCTCCACCTTCTTTACAAGTGAGGATGGGTCAGTGTCTTCCATTTGTCTTCCATTCACATTAGTCTTGATGTTTGGTCCAGTATTTCTGACGTTATTTCGATTTATGTGACCTTGTAATGATTTTCCTTTGTCATTACTGCCCAAGACCATAAAAGCTTTTACATCACTTTCTTCTACAGCCCTTGCTCTCGTATAGGACCAGGAAGGAAAGAACCATCCAGTCTGATTCTAGAGGACAGCCTCCCACATAAGGATAAATCTCCTATTTAAAGGAAAATTGTTTGTGTATGTGTCCATGCAAATGCCATATTTCAAAGGAAATTTTTCTTTTACTTGACTTCACAAACCTCAGTCCTTAAAGTTACACTTAGCACCTCAACCACCTGTGTAATCCTTTAGATCAAGATCAGAAGTGATATGATATAATTGGGGTGAGGGGGTGTCTCCCTCCCTACCTCCTGCTAACTACCACGCCAACATTGTTAAAGATTTAATGACTGTTCCTAGTCACGATAAAAAAAATTCGTTACTTTTCAAACTACTCGGGTTTGTATAGTTATATAATAGAGTAGTTAAAAAGTTAGTTATTTTTCATGATAGTTAATAGTATGTTAGAGTATGTAGGTAGGAAAATGACTGATTGGGTGCAAGATTTGGTGTGAAAAATGGGTGTATGTACAGTCCAATGCTAAAGTCTTGTCTCCAGTCCCCCCTCTGTCACCCCCAATTTTTATAGATTCCAGAATTTCAGGTGTAGAAGAGTTCGGTTGTTAGGGGGTAGGAAACAGGCGAAAGCCAGACGCCAGACATGGGGGTGGGAAACGAGCGGGGGCAGGACGCCAGGAAGGGGGAAGTACTACTTGTTAGAGCTGTGAGCTGTGATGGCTGGGAAAACGCAAAACATTATGTATGAACGTAAATTCAATATAATTTCGTAGTTCCTAATTATTTCATTATAATGATACTTAACTTGCAATTATGTAGTGTATTTGATGTGATATTTGCTACACCATTCTCGCATACAACCTTTTAACAAATATTATCGATGTTTAGTTTGACATTGTGTTTTGCCCCGATTGAAAACTATAAAACACAAGTTAGGAGTAGCTCTCTCTCTCTCTCTCTCTCTCTCTCTCTCTCTCTCTCTCTCTCTCTCTCTCTCTCTCTCTCTCTCTCTCTCTCTCATATATATATATATATATATATATTATATATATATATATATATATATATATATATATATATATATATATATATATATTATATATATATATATATATATATATATATATATATATATATATATATATTGAAAGGGGGATTCTAAAGGCGTAAAGTGTGGGATATACCAGAGTATGTTTTTATAGCTGTTAAGCGGAAGGAGGCATTTTGTTTCAAAGTAATTCACCATAATATTTTCGGCAAAGATTCCAAATAATAAATACGTTGTATAGACCCATTTGTTGTGGTATTCGATATAACATTCTAACAGAAAAGTTATTGCCTAAAATAATGAACTTTGATATCGTTTGGAAATTTTTTCCAGACTGAAAAACCTTACTCATAGCATATTCACGAGTCCAATAACAAATCGTTTTCATTAGATGGAATATCTACAATTGGTATGCAACAATTCAGCTTATATAAATAAGTATTTCAGGAAACACAATTGTTTATGTGAGCAGTCGGTCATCAAGACCATGATTCCATGAAGATGGTATTCATAATCACATACTGACCAGTAAAGAAAAAATGACAAAGAAACACTTGGGATATCGCCTTGGATTTCCTTTATAATATTTCCACGTTGATTACTCCTTTTTGGAAAAATGTCATCTATACAGATGAAAAATATCTTGCATCATTGGATGCACAAACAAGGCATTGCTGGAGGTGACCGAATACCCGCTATGGTGAGACAAATATCCAGAAAAGAGCTATTAGTGGAAAAGTTCGTATTAATCAGTGTAGTTGGATGATTATTTGGAAGGTCCACGAGCAATGATGATGTGGATGTCCTCCTTCCCACAGTGTGAGCCATGGCCTTTACCAATCTCCAACCAATTGTTCTAGTGCACGATAATAGCCCCATCCATACTAACAGAGTAGTTAGAGCCTTTTTATAGCATCACCCAGATATCCAGGTAATAAACTGGCCCCCAAGAGGGTGCATCCTCAACCCCATAGAGAACCTCTGGGCAATAATGGTTCGTTAATGGGACGTGGGAGAGCAACGAAAATGCTAAGCCATCTAAACAAGAGCGCATTTCATTTGTGGGTGTTAATACTTCATTCTGCTTGGGTTTATAGCATCTTGCTTTTCCAACTAGGGTTGTAGCTTAGCTAGTAATAATAATAATAATAATAATAATAATAATAGTGGATAGACATCAAACTAAAGGGCGTTTAGTTTACATTGTATATATGAATGATTCTTGAATTAGAATTAGAATAATGAAAATTTTTCTTTACTTTTCAGCAAGTATTTGTATTCAGTAAGCTAAGCAACTGCATTTTGTCACTGTAGTCTAGTTTTTACACTATACTCCTGGGGTCATATAATCTAAATGAAGACAACTATGAAATTATGATGTCTCTTATCAGCCATCTTCAATACTAACTGAATATAAATGCTTGTTAACCAGGAAATTAACGCAGGAACCAGAGCTTATTCAGTGGGAACATAGAATCAACATGTGTTCCTTACTATGGTAGCAATTAAAACAATATTACATTTTGTATACGTGAATGCAGTCATCCTAATCTGCCCAGCTTTCACCCAATTTGTCTCATTGTTATTAACATGTAGTCAGTAACTATCATAGAGATATTCTATCATGCAAATATTTCAAGCATTAAGTGACTTGTCTTCATAGGATCCACAGAATGCAGTAGATTTCATTTGTGGTGGAACAAAACTTCATACCTCAATATAAACTGTATCTTAAAAAATAAGAATAAAAAAACGAGACTAAGAAAAACCATAAATCCACCTAACCGAACCTTAAGTAGGGTAAGCTAGAGGAGATATAAATAAATATGAAGATTATTTGTAGTTGCTCTCTGATGATTGACTGCTCACACAAAAACTAGTGTTCCCCGAAATCCATCCATCCATATATCAAGGCACTTCCCCCAATTTTGGGGGGTAGCCGACATCAACAAAGAAACAAAACAAAAAGGGGACTACTCTCTACGTTCCTCCAGCCTAACCAGGGACTCAGCCGAGTTCAGCTGGTACTGCTAGGGTGCCACAGCCCAACCTCCCACAATTCCACCACAGATGAAGCTTCATAATGCTGAATCCCCTACTGCTGCTACCTCCGCGGTCATCTAAGGCACCGGAGGAAGCAGCAGGGCCTACCGGAACTGCGTCACAATCGCTCGCCATTCATTCCTATTTCTAGCACGCTCTCTTGCCTCTCTCACATCTATCCTCCTATCACCCAGAGCTTTCTTCACACCATCCATCCACCCAAACCTTGGCCTTCCTCTTGTACTTCTCCCATCAACTCTTGCATTCATCACCTTCTTTAGTAGACAGCCATTTTCCATTCTCTCAACATGGCCAGACCACCTCAACACATTCATATCCACTCTAGCCGCTAACTCATTTCTTACACCCGTTCTCACCCTCACCACTTCGTTCCTAACCCTATCTACTCGAGATACACCAGCCATACTCCTTAGACACTTCATCTCAAACACATTCAATTTCTGTCTCTCCATCACTTTCATTCCCCACAACTCCGATCCATACATCACAGTTGGTACAATCACTTTCTCATATAGAACTCTCTTTACATTCATGCCCAACCCTCTATTTTTTACTACTCCCTTAACTGCCCCCAACACTTTGCATCCTTCATTCACTCTCTGACGTACATCTGCTTCCACTCCACCATTTGCTGCAACAACAGACCCCAAGTACTTAAACTGATCCACCTCCTCAAGTAACTCTCCATTCAACATGACATTCAACCTTGCACCACCTTCCCTTCTCGTACATCTCATAACCTTACTCTTACCCACATTAACTCTCAACTTCCTTCTCTCACACACCCTTCCAAATTCTGTCACTAGTCGGTCAAGCTTCTCTTCTGTGTCTGCTACCAGTACAGTATCATCCGCAAACAATAACTGATTTACCTCCCATTCAAGATCATTTTCGTCTACCAGTTTTAATCCTCGTCCAAGCACTCGAGCATTCACCTCTCTCACCACTCCATCAACATACAAGTTAAACAACCACGGCGACATCACACATCCCTGTCTCAGCCCCACTCTCACCGGAAACCAATCGCTCACTTCATTTCCTATTCTAACATGCTTTACTACCTTTGTAGAAACTTCTCACTGCTTGCAACAACCTTCCACCAACTCCATATAACCTCATCACATTCCACATTGCTTCCCTATCAACTCTATCATATGCTTTCTCCAGATCCATAAACGCAACTTACACCTCCTTACCTTTTGCTAAATATTTCTCGCATATCTGCCTAACTGTAAAAATCTGATTCATACAACCCCTACCTCTTCTAAAACCACCCTGTACTTCCAAGATTGCATTCTCTGTTTTATCCCTAATCCTATTAATCCTTACTCTACCATACACTTTTCCAACTACACTCAACAAACTAATACCTCTTGAATTACAACACTCATGTACATCTCCCTTACCCTTATATAGTGGTACAATACATGCACAAACCCAATCTACTGGTACCATTGACAACACAAAACACATATTAAACAATCTCACCAACCATTCAAGTACAGTCACACCCCCTTCCTTCAACATCTCAGCTTTCACACTATCCATACCAGATGCTTTTCCTACTCTCGTTTCATCTAGTGCTCTCCTCACTTCCTCTATTGTAATCTCTCTCTCATTCTCATCTCCCATCACTGGCACCTCAACACCTGGAACAGCAATTATATCTGCCTCCCTATTATCCTCAACACTCAGCAAACTTTCAAAATATTCCGCCCACCTTTTCCTTGCCTCCTCTCCTTTTAACAACCTTCCATTTCCATCTTTCACTGTCTCTTCAATTCTTGCGCCAGCCTTCCTTACTCTCTTCACTTCTTTCCAAAACTTCTTCTTTTTCTCTTCATATGACTGACCCAGTCCCTGACCCCACCTCAGGTCAGCTGCCCTCTTTGCCTCATGTACCTTGCGCTTTACTTCCACCTTTTTCTCTCTATATTTTTCATACTTCTCTATACTATTACTCTACAGCCATTCTTCAAAAGCCCTCTTTTTCTCTTCCACTTTTACCTTCACTCCTTCATTCCACCATTCACTGCCCTTCCTCATGCTGCCTCCAACAACCTTCTTGCCACATACATCACTTGCAATCCCAACAAAATTTTCTTTTGCTAACTTCCACTCCTCCTCTAAATTACCAGTTTCTCTTACTCTCACCTCGTCATATGCCATTTTCAACCTTTCCTGATATTTACTTTTTACCCCCGGTTTTATTAGCTCTTCAACCCTCACTAGCTCCCTTTTACATCCACCTACTCTATTCCCCCACTCTTTTGCTACAACTAATTTTCCTTCCACCAAAAAAGGATCAGACATACCGTTAGCCATACCCCTAAACACGTGCACGTCTTTCAATCTTCCAAACCTTCTTTTAGTTATCAACACATAATCCATTAATGCCCTTTCTACTACTCTTCCATTTGCCACTCTTACCCATGTATACTTATTTTTATCTTTCTTTTTAAAAAAGCTAGCACTTATTACCATCTCTTGTTCAACACACATATCTACCAGTCTCTCACCACTCTCATTTTCACCTGGTACACCATACTTCCCAATGACACCTTTTACCTCTCCAGCGCCCACTCTAGCATTTAAGTCACCCATGACAACTACATAATTCCTTCTGCCCAGTCCTTCTACACACCTAGTTAATTCATTCCAGAACTCATTCCGCTCTTCTTCACTTTTCTCACTACCTGGCCCATACGCACTGACAAACGCCCAACATTCCCTACCCAACTTAACTTACCCACATTAACCTAGATGATATCTCCTTCCATTCCACTACTTTACCTGTCATCCATTCACTCAGCAATAAAGCCACACCCTCTCTCGTTCTTCCCCTTTCAATCCCAGACACTCTACCAGACATTTCACCAAACATCACTTCACCCTTTCCTTTCATTTTTGTCTCACACAAGGCCAATACATCCATCCTTCTACTTCTAAACATACTTCCAATCTCACATCTTTTACTCTCTATTGTACTACATCCACGCACATTCAAACACCCCAAAACTAGAGTGCGGGGAGCAGTCACTCTCCCCCCAGCTCCATCTCTTTGATAACGTCTCACAGGATTTTTTATACAGGAGAGGGGGTTCCCAGCCCCCTCGTCCCGTCCCCGAAATACTTGTTCATATATATATGCTGTATTGTTGCATACCAATTGTAGATATGCTATCTAAGAAAAATTATTTGTTATTGGACTCATGAATTGGGTTTAAGTAAGGTTTTTCAGTCTGGACAAATTTTCCAAACTATACAAAAGTTGATTATTTTAGCCAATAACTTTTCTGTTAGTGTTATATCGAATAACAAGTGGGTATATACAACGTAATTATAATTTTGTGTATATATATATATATATATATATATATATATATATATAATATATATATATATATATATATATATATATATATATATATATATATATATATATATATATATATATATATATATATATAGGAGAGAGAGAGAGAGAGAGAGAGAGAGAGAGAGAGAGAGAGAGAGAGAGAGAGAGAGAGAGAGAGAGAGAGATGTTTACCAAAGATTTTTCTGTCAAGACATAATAATTGCCAAACTAATCATCGATAATGTTTGTCAAAAAGTTGTTCGCGAGAAGGGTATAGTAAAAAACACAGCAAATATAAGTTAGAATCATTATAATCTTAAAACTAGGATCAGATCGTGTGATATTATATTGAATTTGCGTTCATACATATAATTTTGTTTCCTTGGCCATCACACACCATACAGCTCAAACAAATGGTACTTCCCCCGCCCGTCGTCCTGTCCCTTCTTGGCGTCCTTACCTATAGTCCATTTCTTTTAGCGAGGCAGATTTGCACCGACTCGCAGCGGTGCCCTTTTAGCTCGGAAAAGTTTCCTGATCGCTGATTGGTTGGACGAGATAATTCTAACCAATCAGCGATCAGGAAGCTTTTCCGAGCTAAAAGGGCACCGGTGCGAGTCGGTACAAATCTGCCTCGCTAAAGGAAATGGACTATAGTCCGTCCTCTCTCCTAACTACCAAACTCTACAGCTGAGGTTCTGGAATCTATAGATATTGGGGGTGACAGTGGGGGACCGGAGACGACAGGACATTTGGATTTGACTGTACTATCTCTTAACACTGTCCAATTTCTTTATGGATGAAGTGATGTGAAAGGTAAGAGAAAGGATATTGGATATAAGTATGATGTTGTTGGACAAGAAAATGAGTCGAAATAGGAGTATGGAATGGTTGATGTTTGCCTAATTATTTTATATTGAATGTTTATCTGATGCTTTCATACACACAAAAATCCAGCACTTTGCAGGGCCCATAAGATTAGCTTGTCGTTTGCAACTTTTAAAGTATTTAAAGCCTTGTATAGTATAGTCTTCATTGATTGTTAAATCCACATTTTCATAGCACTTCAAAAACTAGAAAATTTTCAATTACTTTTAGAAAATTTTATATGTCTTTAAGATATCAATTAGTAGCTTCATATACATTTTTAAAACCTCTAGAACCTACAGTCTGAGTGCATTTTGACTCCAATGACTTAAAACCATCCATAACTAGTATTATAACATGATTTGATGGCTGCCCGATATGAAGCAGTTCTCTTAAAAAAAAATTTGGACGTTCGTTTCTGATAAAACGATGAGTCATTAGTCCTATATTTAAAAAGTATTCTAGTTTTGATAGACAGCTAGTGTAGCTCAATCAGTACAGGCATAATCCTTCCTTGGAGTGAGACTCTAATCAGTCTTGTCCCTATGATTATCACGTTTTGTAACTTTTCAAGTTGTACTTTGGATAACCTGTAATAGATAATTAAAAAATTCAATCCAAGTAATAACACAGTTAAATACAAATTTCTTAACAGAACACACTTCTAGACATTTATTTACAAAAGCAACGTTTTTAGATGAAATCTATGCTCTTTTTTTTTATTTAGTGAGGCACACTTGCTCCGACTCGCAGCTGTGCCCTTTTAGCTCTGAAAAGTTCCCTACTAGCTGGTTGGTTAGAATTATCTTGTCCAACCAATCAGCTACCAAAAACCTTTTCCGAGCTAAAAGGGCACCCCTGGAGTCAATGCAAATGCGCCTTAAAAAAATTGAGTGTGGTGATTTTTACTGCATTATTTGATAGTCCTGAGGGACAAATTACACTCCAGTAACACAACTAGGTCATGAATTCACCAGATAGGACCAACTTGTCATGGATGACTCAACAAAGTTTCTTAGATTATTTTGCACGCCACTCTCATAAACTCAGTTATAGTATTTAGTTTTACTTGTTTAAATGCCATCCATTCCCTAACATAAGCAAAAATATTGTTTATTTTTTCAACTATGATCAATGTCATTTATGAAGTAAAATTGTGTATCGTCCACAAGTAGCCCGAACTTTACTCCATGTCTTTGGAATACTTTTGATAAACCAAGAGTATATTTTGAAAATAGACTTAGGCATTGTACACTTTCTTGGCACCTTCTTCTTAATGGTTTGTACGATGAGTTAGAATTTCCAATTTACACTCGATAGTTTCTATCAACCAAGTAATCCTCTAGATACTCAGCAACTTCATCATCAGTACCAATGGAACACAAATCATTTAGTAGTAGTTTATGCGCAACTCTGTAAAAAAAAAAAAAAAGGAAAACAAATGTCACATTCTTACCAACTTCTTATGGGGCAAAGTTTTGATTCTTCTCAAATGATTAACTAGTTGTTTTAAGAATTACGTACATTAGCTCTTTTGAAATGAATAATTGTTTCGAGATAGGTCTATGAAAGTCCTGTAAACAGACATCTCCTCTAATTATGTAACTGCAGTTTATCCATTTTCGCAGACTAGGGATACATAGAGTCATCAACGCTAGTGTTTATTATTCCTAAAATCATCTTTACGTTTACTGTACTTACTTTAAGGGCTGCTTATCTGGTCCTGTACAGCAGGGGAACCCTACTCTCTATAGGACCTCCACGGTCGTTTTATGGTGTTCATTCGGGAGCATTTAACATTTCGCAATGCGTATTGCTCGCTTACTATTAGATCATCACTACCGAAACACTTCGCAGATTAAGAAAGTCTTCGGTTTCCTCTTGAAAGCCTTAATGTCCTCAATTATTCGGATGTCTCGCGGGAGCTTATTGTATAGTCTCGGTGCCGCATATTTAAAGGCTCTGTAGCCTAGAGTAGACATGTATCTAGGTTCTAATAGTTTGAAATCATCTGTAACTATTTTCGTGTCAACACGATTTGTTGGTTGCACAGTATGTAGAAATTCTCTTAGATATTTTGGAAGACCGGTTCTGATAACTTGGTGGGTTATTGTACATATTTTGTTTTATTTCCGGAAATTAAGACTTAAGTGACTCCTATTACTTCAGAGTTAGACAACTTACCAACCACATTTTTTACAATGTCCCTTTAATAATCCTGCTATCATTAATCACATTAAGTCATGTTAATCTTGTTTGGGTGTATGGTTCGGAATCTATCTGATTTTGAATATTCACACAGGATGCAGCTATAGCTTCTATTTTGTTTATAAAAAACTCTAGAAATTATTATCTACGGCATTTCTTGGTTACTATAATCTTCTGTGAGGCTTTGTTTAACCCCATTATACGATTTAGAAGACGAGATTACTTATTCATATCTGTCGCTGCTTCCCGAAATTTTTGCTTATATTATACAATTTTCCTTGATAAGTAATTGACACTTTATGGCGTTTTATTCCCTCCATACGCTTTCATTTTTAATGGACTCCCCATTCCTTCTTTACGTCTTGTTTTCTCTCTTTTGGTCAAAAGTTTCCCCATCGAACCAAGGAGATCAGATCTTAACAATTACTCTTTCATCAATAGGTACATACTATCATATTCATTTTTATTCAGCCTATCTTATAGTTATAAGACAATGATCATACACAGCCCACTAATCATATGTTACCATGACCATAGGGAATACCAATTACATAATTATTTTCTTAGTAACATCACCAATAAACACTTAAGGAGAGAAATAAATTTAATTCTAAAACTTACTATCGTCGTCACTACCTTTCAGCAAGATGATAAAAAAGTTATAAGTTAATTCAATGGAGAAATAAGAGTACTTCCTTTCCACTCTAGTATCTGATATAGTATTAATCATTCAATCACTTCAGACTTATTCCAACGTGTTTCTAGTCTAAATTATTCTTTAATCATTATTATTAGCCAAATGGTAGGATTCTAGTAGTTCACTAATGGCATCATCATCATCATCATCGCCATCACCTCCTCCCACGCCTATTGACGCAAATGGCCTTGGTTAGATTTCGCCAGTTGTCTCCATCTTGAGCTTTTAATCCAATACTTCTCCATTCATCATCTCCTACTTCACACTTCATAGTCCTCAGCCATGCAGGCCTGGGTCTTCCAACTCTTCTAGTGCCTTGTGAAACCCATTTGAAAGTTTGGTGAACTTATCTCTTGGAGTGTGAAGATCATGGCCAAACCATTTCCATCTACGCCTCGTCGTGATCTCATCCACATCTTGACACTCGAGTAATCTCTCTTATAGTTTCACTTCTAATCCTGTCCTGCCATTCAACTCCCAATATCCTTCTGAGGGCTTTATTCTCAAATCTACTAAATCTGTTGGATATTGTTTCATTGGCGTAAAGTCAACCGCAACATGATTTGATGTCATTCATCCAAAGATAGGGAGCTCTACAGATAAACAATTTCGCAATTGACACGTCAGTCATTTTAATGAGCTTACTAAATTCCTTGATAAATGCATTTACGTTTGTTGCTGTAAAGTACAGCAATAGATTTTTTCTTATTTTAATAAGTAGAAGAATTTATTTTAAAATATTCAAATTTGTTGTAGTTTTTCTTTTGACTATATTAGGGTGAGGGATAGCCTTTGGGAATGAAAACTCAACTACCCTTCCCCACTAGCACCGTCTTGGAATATGAAAGAAAGTATTTGGGAGCCTTTTGAGCTGTCTTGGCTGTGCCAAAATCATTAATAAGCCATGTTTCAGCTGTCGATAATATATGAAAACACTTATCATTTATCACCTCTCTGATTATCATAGTTTTATTTCCAACAGTTTATTACGCACTCAGTATCCATGATCCACATTCGCTACTATTCCCATAAATTCCATGTCTAAAGGGATGTTGTGGCCTGATTGGTAACGTCATTGCCTGGTGATTGCCAGATGGGGTTCGAGTCCTGCTCAGACTCGTTAATTCTTTTAGTGTCTGTAACCTTACCATTCTTGTGATATAAGGATGGGGGGGGGGGGTTGAGGGAGCCTATAAGTCTATGCTGAGTCATCAGCAGCCATTGCCTGGCCCTCCCTGGTCCTATCTTGGGTGGAAAGGGAACTTGGACGCTGATCATATGATATATGGTCACTCTAGGACTCCGTCCCACTTGATAGGGCAATGTCACTATCCCTTGCCTCTGCTATTTATGAGTGGCCTATAAAGCTTACAATTTTTCGAATTCAACGTATGATCTTATTATAGTTTTAATAGATTTTATACATTTTGCATCGTGAGCTCAATTCCTTGGTGCTATGATTTTCAACACATTTTCCACAAACTTTATCATCAGTTGTGAAATTATTCCTTTTCGAGATTTCCATACCTTTGACAGTGGAAGCAGGTGATCACGTGGTACTTGCAAATGTACGATCACCATTGTAACAATCTTATTTCCTTTTTTTATGAATAGCCTTTCGAATTTGAGGCTCACATTTCAGTATGAAGTTTGCAGTCCCACCTGACGTAGGTTTCTAGATTTGAAATAAAAGATTTTTCTCAGTTAAAACATCACTACAGCGTCTACTTTATTGTCTCCATTGCACATGATTATTTTAATTCTAGTTTTCAAGTCTTTGTTGTGATGTTCTAACCCCTATTCCTTATCTAACGGACGGCCTCAGTGCCTCGTCTTTAATCCTGTCTTGTGAGTTGTACAAAAATGTATCCATTTGGAGTAGATCGTGCATTAAGAATTTGTATATTTTTTAGTGTAATTTTAGCTGAAACTTATAGGATCATATTACCGATATATTAATTTCCTCAAGTTTGTCAGAATAATTAATTTTCTCATTTGTCAGAGTTGTCAACATACTTAGCGTTATCTTGATTTATTCAAAACTCTGTCATATTGTTATCAGTAGTCTCACAAATCTGACTCCCAAGTCGGTAATTTTGTGTGTGTTCCACTTGGACTGTCTCGCTGCTCAACCTTTATTCACAGTTCTCTGATTTTTACCTTCACATTTTACCGTTCTTTCTTTGCTAATTGTATTTTGTTCATATAATTAAGACAGAGCAGTAGCATTTGCATTATATTTTCTTTAATACTAATATATTACATATATATATATATATATATATATATATATATATATATATATATATATATATATATATATATACACACATACATACTGTACATACACTTTTTGCGATAATAAACATTATATATATATGTAAATAGATAGATAGATAGATATACAGTGTACATATATATATATATATATATATATATATATATATATATATTAAATATATATGCTCTATACACTTTTTGCGATAATAAATATTATAATCATCTCATACCGTCCAATCTTTGCCTTGTCCTTTTCCACATTTATAGGTGGGGCAATTAATTGTTCTCACCCTGATATAATTTCATTTACACTTATTTTCTCCTTTCTAGCAATACTAATTTCACTATGGAAAGGAGATATCGTTCAGAGAGAGAGAGAGAGAGAGAGAGAGAGAGAGAGAGAGAGGGGGGGGGGAGCACTGTTGGCATGTCAGCACTATGCTGCACTTGACCTTAAATGGTAGTGTTAATCTAGGACGGCGAAGAGAGACTGCAGAAATGGCAAAAGATTGAAAGTGCATTCAAAAGTAATGTGTTCCGAGAAAACATATAATGTTCTGGGACATATAAAGGTAGTAGGTCGGTCAAGGCACCAGCAACCCATGGAGATACTACCACTAGAGAGTTATTGGGTCCTTTGAATGGCCAGATAGTACTACATTGGATCCCTCTTCGGTTACGGCTCATTTTTACTTTGTTTACCCATATTGAATATCCTGGCCTATTCCTTACACATTCTTATCTTTCCTCATATACATGACACCACTTAGGTATCCTAAAAAAACATCCTGCACCCAAAGGTTTAACTACCGCACTGTAATTGTTCAGTGGCTGATTTGCACTTGGTAAAGGTAGAAGACACTCTAGGTATGGTAAGCAAGCCATTGTTGTCTAGTCTCGAGTTGTGCCGTAGCCCCTGTACCATGGTCTTCTATTGTATTGGGTTAGAGTTCTCTTGCTTGAGGGTGCACTCAGGCACTCTAAGTTTCCTTATTTCATTTCCTCACTGGGCTATTTTCCCTGGTGGAGCCCTTGGGCTTATAGCTTCTTGCTTTTATCAACTAGAGTTATAGCTTAGCTAGTAATGATGATGATAAAAACAGCGAAGTGGCTATTTGATCTGGACTATAAAAGTTAGCAGGGTTGATAAAAGGAGTAAAGTGGCCATGAGGTCCAGAACATTGAATGGACCAATAAAAGCCGGGGCAGTGTCAAGGCTGTTTTTGGTTTAGTTCTGACCATTCAGGGTTAAAATTATATCTTATAAGACTAGATCTTGAGATTCTTAAGAATTTGATAACAATAGTTGGGGTATAAAACTGCCAAAATAAATTATGTATTTTATTGGACGTGTATGGCTAAAATAACTAACAGGTCTCTCCATAAAATCATTTCTCTCGGATATTTAGGTAAAGCCACCTTGACACCTATATGATTTTTGTCCCCGCAAATTGGCGAAATGCGTCGTGGCAGGGTGTGCCATTTGTGTGATGCACTGTACACACTTAAGTACTGGGTAGGTAGTATGCTGTCAAAAATTGGTCGCCTTGTTACGTATTGACTCACAAAAGCATTACTTGTTTACGCATTTGGTAAGCTAAGTATCAATATGCTTTGACACAACCCTGCCGACACTTTTCACTCCGAGTTTGCACAATGCTCACACTTGGTTCATGCAAGTGGCAAGCATATGGCATAAAAATTTATGCACACCAAATTTTTTAACATTTTGAAATTCTCTCTAAACTACTCAACCCTTCACAAAATTTGCACGAATATTTAATCACTAACACAACGCTTTGCAAGGCATTGCAGAAACTAAAATCGTACTAGTCAAGGTGACTCAAGACTGCAAGATACTGATAGGCTACTCTTAATCATATAATTCAACTTTAGAAACTCGTATACAACATGAGATGGAAGAATCCAAGTATACACTAACTTCAGATTTTACTGAATTAAATAGTATTTGTACATCAATAAATATAAAAATATAAATCAATCAGCTTTGTCATTTTCTGAGTCGCTTGTGTCCTCTGGGGCAGATCGGACATCCTGTAATCCCTTTCCTGTAAGTTTTCGTACTACAGTTCGAATGACTAGACCAGTCCAGTACATGGTCAGCAGGAAGAGTGTTATCATCCAGCCCTTTTGGATCAACATGGTTAGTTGGTTGAAGCTTGAAGGCATTTCAAAGAAAATAGATCTCATGAGCCAAAATGGAAGGATCAAACACCTTGTTAGAAACCATAGTACTACAAATGCTACGAATAGAGGCTCTGTAGGCCCATCGTATCCTGCATAATGGC
>NC_090746.1:3600736-3640736 GCF_036898095.1 Palaemon carinicauda
GATTTCTTAGCTGCAAAGTTATCTGTTATTTTGCGCAAGTTAGCAAGAAGAGGAGCTTTTAGCACTTGTTGGAGAATTGGTAATGTTACTCCTCTATGTAAATGTGTTTGTGGTAGCTCAAGTCCCACTGATTACCGCCCAATTTACATAACTCCCATATTAGCTAAAGTTTTTGAACGTCTTCTGGCAAAACGTCTTAATAGGTTTGCTGAAGGTAATCATCTACTCCCTAGTTTGCAATTTGGTTTTCGTAAAGGCCTTGGAGCATGTGATGCCCTTCTTACAATCTCCAATGCTGTACAGAAATCCCTTGATTGTGGTCAGGAAGTTCGTATGATTGGCTTGATTTTAGTGCTGCCTTTGACCGTGTTAATCATGAGGCCCTTGTTTTCAAACTCAAACAGTTGGGAGTGGGTTGGTCGTTTCTTAGCATTATTATTGATTTTTTAAGTAATAGATCTCAGAGGAGTTGTTGATGGGCACCATAGTGAGTATAGGAATGTGATATCCGGTGTTCCACAAGGTAGTGTTCTTGGCCCATTACTTTTCATACTATATACACATGACATGTGGTTTGGCCTAGAAAACTAGCTTGTTGCATATGCAGATGATGCTACTCTCTTTGCATCAATTCCATTCCCTGAATGTAGATCTAGGGTTGGTGAATCCCTTAATAGAAATTTAGCTTAAATTAGTGCATAGTGCAAATTATGGGGTATGAAGTTGAATCCTAATAAAACTCAAAGTATGATTGTAAGTAGGTCAAGGACAGAGGCTCCTCAACATCCGGATCTCGGTTTTGATAATGTTTCTTTAAATTTGTATGACTCTTTTAAAATTTTAGGGGTTGATTCTCGACAGCAAATTTACTTTTGAGAAATACATTAGGTCTGTGTCTTCCTTAATTGCACAAAAAATTGGCTTATTGAGAAAGTCTTACAAGATTTTCGGTGATCAATCTATTCTGAAGAAGTGTTTTAATTCTTTCCTTCTACCTTGTTTTGAGTATTGTTCTCCTGTCTGGTGTTCAGCTGCTGATTCTCATCTTAATTTGTTGGACAGAAACTTACGGTCTATTAAATTTCATATTCCTGATCTAGATATTAATCTTTGGCACCGTCGTTCAATTAGTTCATTATGCATGTTGCATAAGATTTTTCATAACTCTGACCATCCTTTACATTCAGATCTCCCTGGACAATTCTATCCTGTTCGTAATACTAGGCAGGCAGTTAATTCTAATAGCCAGGCCTTCTCCTTCATGAGGCTCATACTACTCAGTATTCTAGAAGTTTTATTCCAGCTGTTACCAAGTTGTGGAATGATCTTCCTAATCGGGTAGTTGAATCAGTAGAACTTCAAAAGTTCAAAGTCAGAGCAAATGTTTTTTATGTTGACCAGGCTGACATGAGTCTTTTTATTGTTTATATATGACATTTCTATTTTTGACGTTGTTAATAGTTTATATAGGACATATCTGTTTCGACGCTGTTACTGATTTTAAAATGATATATTGTTAATTTATTTTCATCATTTATTTATTTCCTTATTTCCTTCCTCACTGGGCTATATTCCCTGTTGGAGCCCTAGGGCTTATAGCATCTTGCTTTTCCAACTATGGTTGTAGCTTGGCTAATAATAATAATAATAATAATAATAATAATAATAATAATAATAATAATAATAATAATAATAATAATAAAATAAAAGGGATAACTTATGTCAGTGCTCAGTAGATGAGAAATTTAATAGACCGTAAGTTTCTGTCCAACAATTAAGATGAGAATCAGCAGCTGAACACCAGACAGGAGAACAATATTCAAAACAAGGTAGAATGAAAGAACTAAAACACTTCTTCAGAATAGATTGATAACCGAAAATCTTGTAAGACTTTCTCAATAAGCCAATTTTGTGTGCAATTAAAGAAGACACAGACCTAATGTGTTTCTCAAAAGTAAATTTGCTGTCGAGAATCACACCTAAAATTTTAAGTCATACAAATTTAAAGAAACATAAACAATACTGAGATCCGGGTGTTGAGGAGCCACCATCCTTGACCTACTTACAATCATACTTTGAGTTTTGTCAGGATTAAACTTCATACCCCATAATTTGCACTATGCACTAATTTTAGCTAAATCTTTATTAAGGGATTCACCAACCCCAGATCTACATTCAGGGGATGGAATTGATGCAAAGAGAGTAGCATCATCTGCATATGCAACAAGCTTGTTTTCTAACCCAAACCACATGTCATGTGTAAATAGTATGAAAAGTAATGGGCCAAGAACACTACCCTGTGGAACACCGGATATCACATTCCTATACTCAGTGGTGCCCATCAACAACATCTCTTTGAGATCTATTACTTAAAAAATCAATAATAATGCTAAGAAACGACCCACCCACTCCCAACTGTTTCAGTTCCACATACTTTTAGAGTATTTCAAAATAATTTTGGGCGACCATTTATTTCTAACACACACACACACACACACACACATATATATATGCGACCCGTTAAGAATATTGGTTAAATATTTAGATATACTCTCACACGCACTCATAGATTTAACCCATCCCACACCTTCCCCCTTTTTCACCTACCGCTCGAGGTATCCCCTCTCACCAGGGTATGACTACTCCCTCTCCCCCATATTTGAGAGACGATGAGAGACTGAGTAGTTATACGTTTGGCAATACCGCTGAGCGTGACTGGAAGTAATATACTTTATGTATATTGTGTATATGTCTGTGTAGATGTAAGTTTATGTTTAAATGTGTGTGTATATATATATATATATACATATATGTATATATATACAGTATATATATACAGTATATATATATATATATATATATATATACGGTATATATATATATACATATATATATATATATATATATATACGGTATATATATATATATATTTATATACGGTATATATATATATGTATATTTATATACGGTATATATATATATGTATATTTATATACGGTATATATATATATGTATATTTATATACGGTATATATATATGTATATTTATATACGGTATATATATATATGTATATTTATATACGGTATATATATATGTATATTTATATACGGTATATATATATATGTATATTTATATACGGTATATATATATACGGTATATATATATGTATATATATATATATATATATATATATATATATATATATTTATATACGGTATATATATATGTATATTTATATACGGTATATATATATATATATATATATATATATATATATATATTATATATATATATTTATATACGGTATATATATATATATATATATATATATATATATATATATTATTTACTTATTTCTTTATTTGTCCAGTCTCTAGAAACTCCTGTATTCCAAATTTAATACCTGGCATAACCACTGACTAGTAGATGCCTTAGTTCATATAATTATGAAAATAGAAACATGTTGAAGGAGATCCCCTTTCTGTAAGCAACCAAGGTTCTCAAGCTCAATAGTCTTCTGGCTCGTAAAGACCAAAACCAAGAACTAATTGTCGAAAATAGCTTTGTAAATCATAAGAACCAAGTTTAATATTACTAAAGATGCCGTCCATTGGAAAAAAAAAAAAAAAAAAAAAAAAAAAACTCGCTTGTGAAAGTACATGATTATGGACATCTTTTATTTAGTAAATTAAGAGCATAAGTAAATCATTTGTAAGTATTGAACCCGCCTCATTATCCATGAAGGTTGCCTTTGATAAAAAAAGTTAGATCTGAAAGAATATCGGAAATTCCAACATGTTCACGTAAGTGTTTGGAATAAGGACACGATACTACAGTTTATTCCAAATACTTATTTTATTGTTTGAGGGTCAACCTCTCAGGAACTTTAAGTTGGATCCATTTGGGTTAAATTTATTGAGAGCTCGTTATAAGAGTTAGCAAATCTTACAAGTTAAGAATGGTAGCTCTTCCAGTTGTTATATAAGAAGAAAAGTTTTTCACTCCACTATTGTAGGTAGTAGGTTAGCCAGGGCACCAGCTAGAGAGTTATGGGGTCTTTTGACTGGCCAGACAATACTACATTGGACCCTTCTGGTTACGGTTTATTTTCCCTTTGCCTACATACACACTGAATAGTCTGGCCTATTCTTTACATATTCTCCTCTGTCCTCATACACCTGACAACACAAATTACCAAACAATTCTTCTTCACTCAAGGGGTTACTGTACTGTAATTGTTCAGTGGCCACTTTCCTCTTAGCAAGGGTAGAAGAGACTCTTTAGCTTTGGTAAGCAGCTCTTCTAGGAGAAGGACACTCCAAAATCAAACCATTGTTCTCTAGTCTTGGGTAGTGCCATAACCTCTGTACCATGGTCTTCCACTGTCTTGGGTTAGTTATCTTGCTTGAGGGTACACTCGAGCTCACTCTTCTATCTAATTTCTCTTCCTCTTGTTTTGTTAAAGTTTTTATGATTTATAGAGGAGATATTTATTATAATGTTGTTGCTCTTCTTAAAATATTTTATTTTCCTCTTTTCCTTTTCCTCACCGGGTTATTTTCTCTGTTGGAGCCCCTGAGCTTATAGTATTGTGCTTTTCCAACAAGGGTTGTAGCTTAGCAAGTAATAATAATAATATGATATGCTATAATTAAACCCCATAACAGTATTGCCTCGAGATTTGTAGTCTTGCTGTGTAAAGGTCATATGTTTTTTATATCCAATTCTAACTGAATTGTGAAAATATTTATTAGGTATATGCTCGTATTAGAATACTACTAGTGTTTTATGGATTTTCTATTAGACTTGTTATCCACTTTCGATGTATGGAATTTGAGCTATATTACCCACTGTCTCTCTAACAATAGCTAATCTCGAACTCTTTAGCCAGTCTTTTTATCTATATTTTTAGTGGTGTTTGAACTTGCAACTTAATATTGCTTGATAAAATAGTAAAAAAAAAAAAAAAAAAAAAAAAAAAAAAAAAAAAAAATTTTAAACATATAATATTCTTATGAACGGAGCAAGTAAAATTTAATTTTATTCTCTCCTGGAAAGGCCTTCATATTTAATACTAAAGTTTATTAATAAATTGACGTCAAACAATATTTTCAGATGATATAAGCAACCACTTATCATGAAGGGGATATTTCAATTTCTCGATACATATTACGAGAAATAAAGTGAATTTTCAATGTTTTTCTTATATCTAGGAGAGAGAGAGAGAGAGAGAGAGAGAGAGAGAGAGAGAGAGAGAGAGAGAGAGAGAGAGTTATCTTTACGTAATCTGACATTGATCATGTAATTTCTCTTGAGTTAAAGTCCTTCATGTAATGTTTTTTCAACGTAACTTATTGTCAGGAATATATTTAAGGACCTTTTCGTTAGAACTTTATGGAATAAAATCTTTATACTTCTTGTGATTAATGTAAAGCTAAAAAAGGGGCGAAACACCAGCCACCAGTTGAGATACTACCGCTAAAGAGTTATTGGGACCTTTGACTGGCCAGGCAGTATTACATTGATTCCTTCTCTGATTACGGCTCCTTTTGTCTTTGCCTACTCATACACCGAATAGTCTGGTCTATTCTTTACCCATTCTTTTGTCTTCTTATACCTAACAACACTGAGATTACCAAACAATTCTTTTTCGCTCAAGGGGTTAACTACAGTGTAATTGTTCAGTGACTACTTTCCTCTTGGTAAGGGTAGAAGAGAGACTTTAACAATGGTAAGCACCTCTTCTAGATTGACACTCCAAAATCAAACCATTGTTCTCTATTCTTGGGTAGTGCCATAGCTTCTATACCATGGCCTTCCACTGTCTTGGATTACAATTCTCTTGATTAAGGGTACTCACGGGTACGCTGTTTTATCTTATTTCTCTTCCTGGGTGTTTTTATAGTTTTATAATTTATATATGAAAGGTCTAATTTAATGTTGTTACTGTTCTTGAAATATTTTTTGATATATTACTTCACTTGTAGTTTATATCCGTGTTTCCTTTCCTCGCTGGGCTATTTTTCCCTGTTGAAGCCCTTGGGCTTATAGCATCTTACTTTTCCAATTAGGGTTATAGCTTAGCTTGTAGTAATAATAATAATAATAATAATAATAATGATGATAATAGTAATAATAATAATATGCAAGACAGTCGAAACTACTATTCTAATTTCTAATTTTAATTCTTAGGTAAACGCAATTTATTATGACGCTATAGAATACATCATTGAAAATTTCAATATCGAATCATGGACGAATTTTCCCTAGGGTCAAATCTCCACTTTCTTCTATCTTGCTCCCGGACGTATATCCACACTCCAGTCTTGTTCCCTCCGTATCCAGTTGATTTTTGTCATAATTATTTTAAAGACTTTAAAAGCTTGAAGGCCACTCATGAATGGCAGAGGTACCGGACAGTGGCATTGCCCTATCAAGCAGGACAATGTCCTAGAGACTGACCATATATATATATATATATATATATATATATATATATAGGCTATATATATATATATATATATATATATATATATATATATGAATAAATAAATAAATAAATAAATGATCAGCGCACCCAAGCAAGGATCAGGGAGGGCCAGGCAATGTCTGCTGATGACTCAGCAGATAGACCTATAACCTCCCCCCCCCGCTCCCATTCTTAGCTCAGAAGGATGGCGAGGTTGCAGATACTAAAGAAATTATTGAGTTTGAGTGGGACTCGAACCCCAGTCTAGCGATCACCAGGCAAGGACGCTTCCAATAGCTACTTGTTAATCTATCAACCAGTTTTATATCGACGTTAACAGTATTTTAGGTACGAATAAGGAAATTAGAAATGTTCACAAATTTTAAGAACCAATACCACTAATGTCCATGATATGGAATGAAATCTGAAGGAAGTTCGTTCCTATGTCATTTACGTTTGCAAGACTTGAAATATTTAATCCCAAACTTTACAATGGAGATTTGGTTTGGTCATTATTTTAATTTTAGTCAATTGTATGTTTGTAGTGGTTGTTGATTTGGATGTTAAATATGTTTGTACGTCAGGTATTGGACGTTCACATTTTACATTCATTACAAATCTCTCTCTCTCTCTCTCTCTCTCTCTCTCTCTCTCTCTCTCTCTCTCTCTCTCTCTCTCTCTCTCTCTCTCTATAGGCTGTCATTGTATGGCAATTACTCTGTGTTATAATGAGAAAAATATGGTCTTACTTGGTTGTGGTATATGATTCACAAGAATCGGTAATAAAGAATCAAGATTCACAAACTACGAATGAAATAACTGACATAAAAATTCATGTTTCTAATCGATGGTTTATCCTATCACATGAGGCCGAAATACTATAATATGGAGTATCAGAAGCAGACAGTGATGCAAGTACATATGAAAAAGTTCAACCATAAGAAATTTTATTTACCATGAATGTCCCGGATATAGACTGCTGGGTTGTTGGGCTAGGAAGCACATTCAGGTTACTACCAGATTCCTCCATCTTGATCCTCTAGTAGAAGCTAGAACGTTTTACTGTTTTCCTTACTGATATTTTTTTATATATATATTTTACATTTGTCGAAAGTTTTTTTTTATATAAATATAGTTTTCCTTTTCGGCGAAGAGATGCAGATCTTTTTTAATAGTTGCATGGATGTGAATCCATTGTGCATATGATTACGTGAAAATAGAGGCTCTATCAACAAAAACTATTTCGTATAAAAATGAGTGGGTTTCTCATTATCTTTCCATGGTTCCTTGAAAGGTATGCTTGCCAGTGTCGCCTTTACTATCTCACTATCGAATAACTGTTTGCTTTAACTGTTAACGTAAACGAAATCCACTTGTTATGTTATGTTCCAAAATCATTCCATTTCAGTTTTCACTAAATGTTCATCAACCTTTTTTTATGAATTATCTTGTTTTACGTTCATGACACAACTCTTTTATATCTCCCTTGTCTTGTTTGGTTTTTCTTTAGTGTCGACTTGTCGGTGGGAAAAGAAGTTTGTTCTGAATTGACTTCAGATTAACCGACTTCGCTGTAGTACGGTCAAGGTTTCCTCCGGTACTGAAAACAAAATTCTTCTGCTATGCCGTCACACTGCTATCTTTTTCAACTCTACTCGACTGGCTTATCAGCGCCACCCAGCTCTGCCCACGCCCTTCCCACCCCCACCCCCCTGTGTGGCGTGTTCCGAGGCGTTTCTAGGATCTAGATAGTGAACTAGATAACGTAAAGAGCCTTGATCAATTTTCAGAAGGACTTTCAAGTTGATAACGATACTGGAACTTACAAAACCTGGATATGAATACGATGTTGACAGTTTCATCGTAAAAAAAGTCAGACTTTGTTGATAGTCTATCTTCAAAAGTCTGTGCCTTTTCTTCATATCTCCTCTGACCAAAGCTTTTGTAACGCTAGATGAGAAAGATCAGATTATAATAAATACTCAGACTTCTCTCGATAGGAATTTGTAGTTTGAAATTCAAACATTCTTACCGAGATTGAATTTTAGATGTCTGAAGTTATCTAGTTTTAGGAAGACCAAGAAATATTTTAGACAAACATACGAGAAACTTATATACATGCATACGAGGATGTATTAATCATTACGTCTGATAGACATTAAAAGTTATAAAATAAGATTATAACCAAAAACTTTGTTTTTAATAGACTAATGACATATTTCTGATCGCTCGCTGCACAACACTACGATTGAAGTCTCTACAATTTGCAATGTTTATCATCATTTGTTACCTCCCACACAGACAGCATTACATGTTTGTATTTTATCTCTGAACTGCAATGAGTTCCTGAAATATTAAACTAATTTTTGTTGATTTTCCAACTTTCTTATCTCCTAGGAAAATACTTTCACTTCAAGATTTTCAATCTTTCAGTTGTTAAACAAGTGCGTTGTATCATCTCTCCCTCTGCACATACTTTACTTTGACGGTTGTGTTTTTCCGGTCCTATACAGCAGGAGAACCCTATCCTACTTTCTAGAGGACCTCCACTGTCATTTTATCTTGCTCGTTCAGAGTATTTAACATTTCATATCACGTATTGCTCATTTACTGTTAAATCGTCACTGTCAAAGGACTCGTGGAATAAGAAAGTTTTCAGTTTCCTCTTTAAAGCCTTAATGTCTTCAATCATTCGGATGTCTCGTGGGAGCTTGTTATATAGTCTCGGGGCCGCATATTTAAAGGCTCTAGATCCTACAGTAGACATACATCTAGGTTCCAATAGTTTGAAACCATCTGTAACTATTCTCATGTCAACACGATATGTTGGCCACGCAATATGTAGCAATTCTCCTATGTATTTTGGACGACCGGTTCTGATAACTTGGTTGGTTATTGTACATATTTTAAATTAAATTCTCGCTTTATGGGGCAGCCAGTGTAAATAAATTAGTCTAGTTTATTATCTTCAGTCTTGCGTCTGTAATTTTCTTTCTGAATCCGACATGTTTAATATAGTTTCACTTGTAAAATCATTCTCATTTGGAAACCTCGACTTTGTTTCTAACTTCTTTTTATCTAATTTCTCACTTACTCATTTTGTATCTACATTTCATCACTTTCCTTTTCTTGAGTCATTACTTTCCTAAATTTCCTTCCTTTAATTTTAACTTATTATCTCCCCTAATTCCCCGTATGGACCCTTAAGTTTTGTTACCTCCTCCAACAAAGTTTGAAGGAGGTTATGTTTTCGCCCCTGTTTGTTTGTGTGTGTGTGTGTGTGTGTGTGTGTGTGTGTGTTTGTGAACAGCTTCCTGACCATTATTTTAATCGTAGGGTAATGAAACTTGCAGGGATTAACTATCATGTGGAAAGTTGGAAATTTAAAATGTTCAATTCACGTAATCGCCCATAAGTTTGGACATCGTTGTCACAGAGACTTCAAACTTGGTTCATATTTGAGTGTATGAAAATCCACTCCAATTAATACATGTTAAACTCAAAGGCCAAGGTCAAGAAAAAGGTCGATAAATAAGCTGCCGTGGTGGAGGTCTGCACTCTGAGTGTCCCTGTAGTTTAATACTAAAATGAACTTGATGGAAATCATTATCAAACCTGTGGCAATTTTATCTTTGTTCTTGCCAGTTGCAAGTTCATGGAGTTATATGAGCCACATCTCGACCGTCATTGATAGCACGTTATACAATGAAATCTACTGACTGATACTGAAAGTAGGTAAGTGGTTGATACTTAGATAAGGCTTCACTAATAGCGGTATCTAATAATGATGCGGATGGATGTCATGTGGTGGTGGTAGTTTTTTTTTTTTTTTTTTTTTTTTTTTTTTTTGTGTGATAACGATTTCAATACGAAAACACAATAGCTCTCTGAAGTAGAATATTCAATTGCAGATAAGATTCTCTCTCTCTCTCTCTCTCTCTCTCTCTCTCTCTCTCTCATGACGAAGCAATAGAAGTTAAGAATGAACGTAACTGTTAAAAATTTGCCGTAAAAACGGTAGAAATCCTGGAATAAATGTTGCCAGGCATTTACCATTTTGAAAACGGATAAGATAATAACAAAGGAAGGTAAAAATTACGGTCGCCTGTATTTTACTGAAATTCGGCTGAGAACAGTATATTTTTACGGAGAATTTCCGATTGAAATTACGGGTTTTTAACGGTAAACTGTGAAACTCTGTGTCTTTGGCATTCATTAAATGTTGCATCTTGGTACTGAATATCCTAGTTGCACCCTTGACATCAAACTGCCTTCAGTGAAAGAACATTTGACCCCTTCCCTGCCCCAGTGGAAGACCATATGACCCAAATTCCGTGAATAAAAAAAAATTATTTTTATCTTTGGGTACAATTGGTATATTTATCCATTTTGTCCATCGTGCTTTTTTCTGCAGGTTTAGAAATAAACTATTTTGAGAAGTTGTGGATTTTGATTCTGGTTCCGATAAATTGTCAAATTTACTTGTATTTTCTTTGCAATAGGCTTTACTACTCTATTTAAGTTTTTTAATTTAATCATATTTAGTTTAATTTAAGTTTTCACGTTCATGTTCTGATGTCCCTCTTACAGACGGCCATTTTAGTATTTCTTGCAGTAGTTGATAGTTTCTGACTTACTTTTTATAGCTCAAATTTGTGTTGGTTTAGATCTCTCTCTCTCTCTCTCTCTCTCTCTCTCTCTCTCTCTCTCTCTCTCTCTCTCTCTCTATTTTTTACTGTATCTAGTTGTCTCTTAATTTGATGTAATATTTCATGATTGAATTACGCAATTAAGCAGTTATTAATGCAAGTTTCAGTACTTGTTTTACCTGCAGTAGATCAAATTCTATCACATGTTTATACGTATACATATTAAATTTTCTTCATCATTTCTATACATGTATGGGCATTTTTTTTATGAAAATAGGCTAGAGCAGTTCATGTCTTCAATCTTGTTTCATTGAAAATGATGTAAAGATTCCAAATGTTTACCTTATAAGTTGGTTAAATTGATACAGGGACTTTAATAATTATATTCTTAGGTATACCCTGACAAGATATATTGCAGGATTTTGATTGAGAATATTTAAATCCTGCATAATTCGTGATTTATCTAAAACCTGGAATTTTTTTGCTGTTAAGTTTTTTTAGGCGAAAATGTGTATCAAGATGGATTGGTTTACTTCTTAAATTTAAGTTTTATGTGAAAATTACCTTTCGCTTTTAAATTAGACTTGAAATGATCACAATCTCTCTCTCTCTCTCTCTCTCTCTCTCTCTCTCTCTCTCTCTCTCTTATCCATTAAGCAATGGTATGATATGTTGAGCTCTGTCATTGGTTGTAGTTGTTATCTCCTCTAAAGATAAGAGTTCATTGTTACTCGATGTACGCTTTGAAGGTGATTAATGCCATTGCCATGTGTGGTTTTGCCTTATCTACTCAGTTTATGAAAACAAGTAGGCTTGTGTTGCTTATGTAATATTATTTGTTGAAGTTTTCTCAATTTTGTATCTAGATTTCTTCAATAATCTTTAATCCAAGCTAAAAGCTAATTGGTAGTTTTTTTTTTTTTTTTTTTTTTTTTTTTTTTTTTTTTTTTTTTTTTTTAATACATTAATCAAGATTTAATTGTGCATGGCAAGTTTTAAAAAATACTTCAATCCTTCCAAGATCACCAAAAATTAAGCCGTTAATAGATTTTTAGAAAAACGGAGAGAAAAAGCAGATGAAAACTGGAGTCTTTTAAAAACTGAAAGGGTATAGAGGCAATATGGAAGAAGAAAGCTGAATACTATAAGTCAAAAATCCTGGAAGCAGCAACGTTATTATTATTATTATTATTATTATTATTATTATTATTATTATTATTATTATTATTATTATTATTATTATTATTATTATTATTATTATTACTTGCTAAGCTGCAAACATTGTTGGAAAAGCAGGATGCCCAGTGAGGAAAAGAAACTAGGAAAATTTGAATATTTTAAGGTCAGTAACAATATTGAAATAAATATTTCCTATATAAACTATAAAAACAAAACACGAGGAAGAGAAATAAGATTAATAGTGTGCCCAAGTGTACCCTCAAGCAAGAGAACTCTACCCGAAGACAGTGAAAGTTTATGGTACAGAGGCTATGGCGCTACGCAAGACTAGAGAACAATGGTTTGATTTTGGAGTGTCCTTCTCCTAGAAGAGCTGCTTAACATAGCTAAAGACATGAATAAGTTATAACGTCTTATAAATGGTCTAATTGGAAATAGGAATAAGAGAGGCCTCCCAGATACTCATAAATTAGATGATAAATGTCTAGATTTCTATAAAAGATAGGAAATATAATGAGATCTTTTGTAAATATTTCGAATCAGATAGGTGTGGAACCATATGTACAAATAAGAATAATGAGATTTAACGATGTAACATCATTATTATTAATCGGAAATGGAAACAATTTTTATGATTGATCCGATGTCAATGTCTGAAGCAATAGTAGAAAACTTTTCTGATCTTGCGGACATCATTTCAAAACTAGAAAATACTCGTGTAGTACTAGCATTGATGAATAAGCATCCCAAATCTAACATATTGGTTATAGTTTCGATTAACAGGACAAGTTCACACAGACCTATTTCGAATATATCTTTTATGCCAAAAGTGTAAGAGTATTTAATTCTTGAACTAGTCATTTGGGAAGAATCAAAGCTGTCTTGGGTTAGAGTTCTCTTGCTTGAGAGTGCACTCGTGCACACTATTCTATCTTGAGTTCTTATTTTCTTTGAAGTGTTTATAGATTATATAAGAAATATCCAATTTATTATTGTTGCTGTTCCTCATCATCATCACGATCTCCTCCTACGCCTATTGACGCAAAGAGCCTCAGCTAGATCTCGCCAGTCGTCTCGATCTTGAGCTTTTAATTCAATACCTCTCCATTCATCATCTCCCACGTAACGTTTCATGGTCCTCGGCCATGTAGGCCTAGGTCTTCCAACTCTTCTAGTGCCTTGTAGAGCCCAGTTAAAAGTTTGGTGAATTAATCTCTCTTGGGGAGTCCGAAGAGCATGCCCAAACCATCTTCATCTACTCCTCACCATTATCTCATCCACGTATGGCACTTGAGTAATCTCCCATTTAACTCCTAATAGTCTTCTGACAGCTTTGTTATCAAACCTACAAAATCTGTTGGGTATTGTATCATTGTCATACCACGACTCGTGGCCATAGAGTAACACCGATCTCACTAAACTGATATATAGCCTGATTTTTATATTTAATTTCAGGCAATTTGATTTCCAAATTTTACTTAACCTAGCCATTGTCTGAATTGCCTTTTTCAATATTTCCGCAAACTCTTATTCTAAAGACCCTGTATTGGAGATCATAGTTCCTAAATATTTAAATGATTCCACCTAATTAATTTTTTCTCCTTCCTATGATATATCATCTTCCATTACATATTCCGTTTTCATCATCTCTCTTTCTTCTATTTATCTTGAGCCAAACCTCATGTGATATTTCCTGCATTCTGGTAAGCAAGCATTGCAAATCCTGTGGTGTTCTAACAAGGACAGCATTAGCATATTCTTGGTCAGCTAATTTCCTATTACCAATATAGTCCAATCCTTCTCTGTCATCCCCAACTGTTACAAAATCCATGTGGAGAATAAACAACATAGGTGACAACACATTTCCTTGGAGTACTCTGCTGTTCACTGGAAATTCATTTGACAGAGGTCCACTAACATTAACTTTGCGCCTGCTATGCTCATGAACAGACTTAATCAAATTTACATATTTAAGAGGAATTCCACAACAAAGCAGGACTCTCCACAAAATTGGCCGGTGCACACTATCAAAGGCTTTTCATATTCTACAAATGCTATCAAAAGTAGAATTTTTATATTCGACACATGACCCCACCGTGTGTCCTAAAATGAAAATTTGGTCTGTATAACTTCTACCCTTTTTAAATCCTGCTTGTTCATCTCTCAGATTTTCATCAAACTTTCTCCCTAGTCTATTTATGATAAGCATATTATATATTTTCATAACTGACAAAAGTGATATGCCTCTGTAACTATTACAATCAGTCGGTCCTTTTTTTTTTTTCTCCACAAACACTCCTAGCTCCCATTCATCAGGTTTTGCCTCTTCATGCCATTCTACCAAATAACATTGAGTATTCTGGGAGTCGCTTCATTTCGGCCAATATCATCTCGGCAGTTATTCCTTCGTATCCAGGGGCTTTCCATCTCTAGTTTTTTTATTGGTGGCAAGTTTTTTTTTTTTTTTTTTTAATGAAAGCTTCGACTTCAAACACACTGAATTCATTCATGGGCACACCAAGGTCTTCCTCAGGTTCAGGTATAGCAACCAAATTATTCCCTTCATATCTCTTATTCATGACCTTATTAAAGTGTTCCATCCAACGTTGACTTTCTTCATCTTCTGTAATTATATCAGATCTATCTCTCTTTTTGATGGGTATATGCTTAAGAAGTTACAAAACAGCATGATAAAAAGAGTATAAAAGGTTTTTATTTCTCTGTACTGATTAATTTTTTGCTGGCTGCCTGTTAGAATAAATGATAAGATACGCACATTGACTGATCAACTTGTCAGAACAGTCGGAACTAGATAGAAATGATACACATCATGCAGCCAATAAATTGTGTCGACACGAGAATAGTTACGGATGATTTCAAGTTATTTGAGTGGCTAGATGCACCTCGACTGTGGGTTTTAGAAGTTTCAAATATATAACCTCAGGATGACGTAAGAAGCACCCAATTGACATTAGAAGGACGGGAGAAGTTAAATATATTTTTAATGAAAGGCTATGATATTCTTGATTTGATAATTAAACGCAGATTACGCTGTATGATTATTTAAAACTTTAAAAGATGTGTACGACAAACATTCTTGTAGCTCATGCTACAGGGACCAGGAAAGCTGCCCTTAAAGTGAAATTAAATCACCAAGAATTAAGCTGCAGATACATAAACAATTGTTTCATTCAGTCATGAATTAACAATCATTTGGATATATCTGTCCAGCTGTATTTTTTCTTATGTCCCTTTGTTGTGCAAAAAGGGATTCTTGTCCCCTTAGTTACTGATAAAAGATAGAAATGTTCATTAAAAGCAATGTGGGTTACACGTTACAATTCGGTTAAAGGAAAAAGTTAGTTGAAATTACCTCCTGAAAATAAAGGAAATATATACTAGAAAAGATAGGAGGCGTTAATTTTGTCTTTGCAAAAACACAACTACTTTTGTTTTTAATCCAGACGTTGTGTTTACTGCCAACTGTTTGGAGAGATTTCATTTAGCGTGACAAAACGTTTTATTTCTCTCTAAAATCACTTTTATTGGACACTTGTAAAAAGTTTCTTTATGGAACTAGAAGTATCAGGCCTACCAATAGGAAAGTCATACTTAATTTTGCACTACTGAGATCGACACGCTGTAAGTGTTAAAAAAGCCTCACTTTGAATAAACTAATTACCTCCGTCAACGAAGTTGGGAGGAGGTTATGTTTTTACAATGTTGTCTATTTGCCCTTTTTTCTGCCTGTTTATTTGTGAACAACTTCCTGCGTCACAATTTTACTCTCAGTGTAGTGAAACTTTCAGGAATTCATTGTTATGTTGAGATGTGGAAGTGATTCAATTTTGAAAATCTTAGGTCAAAGGTCAAGGTCGAGCAAAATGTTGACTGAATTAACCTTAACCTCGAGAAATAAGCTGCCATGGCGTAGGTATGCTCTCTACTGAGTGCCCCTCTAGTTGATCGTGTGGGAAGATTAATATTTGCATGATGATGATGATGATCATCATCATCTTCATCTCCTACGCATATTGACGCAAAGGGCCTCGGTTAGATTTCGCCGGTCGTCTCTCTCTTGAACTGTTAATTCAATACTTCTCCATTCATCATCTCCTACTTCACGCTTCATAGTCCTCAGCCATGTAGGCCTGGCTCTTCCAACTCTTCTAGTGCCTTGTGGAACCCAGCTGAACGTTTAATGAACCAATCTCTCTTGGGGAGTGTGAAGAGCATGTCAAAACCATCTCCATCTGCCCCTCATCATGATCTCATCCACATATGGCACTTGAGTAATCTCTCTTATAGTTTCATTTCTAATCCTGTCCTGCCATTTAACTCCTAATATCCTTCTGAGGGTTTTGTTCTCAAATCTACCCTTTTGGCTGATGTTTTTGACTGTAAACAGAGTAACAAAAAACTTGAACTTCCTCATTCCTGTTTTCCTGAGGCTAAACTAACTAGTTTAGCTTTTCGATCTCGTGAGATTAAAGCTCTGTTGATGGACCTGGATGCTTATGGAGGTGTAGACCCAAATGGTATTTTTCCTTTGTTTTTTATAAAGACTGTAGATTTCTTAGCTCCAGAATTATCTGTTATTTTGCGCAAGTTAGCAAGAAGAGGAGCGTTTAGCACTTGTTGGATAATTGGTAATGTTACTTCTATATGTAAATGTGTTTGTGGTAGCTCAAGTCCCACTGATTACCGCCCAATTTCCATAACTCCCTTATTATCTAAAGGTTTTGAACGTCTTCTGGCAAAACGTCTTCATAGGTTTGCTGAAGGTAATCATCTATTCCCTAGTTTGCAATTTGGTTTTCGTAAAGGCCTTGGAGCATGTGATGCCCTTCTTACAATCTCCAATGCTGTACAGAAATCCCTTGATTGTGGTCAGGAAGTTTGTATGATAGGCCTTGATTTTAGTGCTGCCTTTGACCGTGTTAATCATTAGGCCCTTGTTTTCAAACTCAAACAGTTGGGAGTGGGTGGGTAATTTCTTAGCATTATTATTGATTTTTTTAAGTAATAGATCTCCAAGAATTGTTGTTAATGGGCACCATAGTGAGTATAGGAATGTGATATCCGGTATTCCACAGGATAGTATTCTTGGCCCATTACTTTTCATACTATATACACATGACATGTGGTTTGGGTTAGAAAACAAGCTTGTTGCAAATGCAGATGATGCTACTCTCTTTGCATCAATTCCATCCCCTGAATGTTGAGCTGGGGTTTGTGATTCCCTTAATAGGGATTTAGCTAAAATTAGTGCATAGTGCAAATTATGGGGTATGAGCTTGAATCCTAACAAAACTCGAAGTATGATTGTAAGTAGGTCAAGGACGGTGGCTCCTCAACATCCGGATCTCAGTATTGTTAATGCTTCTTTAAATTTGTATGACTTTTAAAATTTTAGGTGTGACTATCGACAGCAAATTTACTTTTGAGAAACACATTAGGTCTGTGTCTTCTTCAATTGCACAAAAAATTGGCTTACTGAGAAAGTCTTACAAGATTTTCGGTGATCAATCTATTCTGAAGAAGTGTTTTAATTCTTTCATTCTACCTTGTTTTGAGTATTGTTCTCCTGTCTGGTGTTCAGCTGATGTTTCTCATCTTAATTTGTTGGACAGAAACTTACGGTCTATTAAATTTCTTATTCCTGATCTAGATATTAATCTTTGGCACCGTCGTTCAATTAGTTCATTATGCATGTTGCATAAGATTTTTCATAACTTTGACCATCCTTTACATTCAGATCTCACTGGACAAATCTATCCTGTTCGTAATACTAGGCAGGCAGTTAATTCTAATAGCCAAGCCTTCAATTGTTGTTACTGATATTCCATTTTTGAATGATTCTTTACCATTTCAAATTTGATTGGTGAGCCGCATCATATTCTCCTTTGAATCTCACTCATAGTATTGGTTTAGATACTATTTTAGTTATTATTTGAGTATATATGAGCGTGAAAAAGTTAATTGAATGATTTCAAGGATCTTAAAGATGTGCTAACAATTCACCACATTTTTGGCAACTTTTCATTTGGACCTGATAATTTTATTTGAATTATCTTTGATATTTTAGTGTAAAACATTTTAAAATTGTTCGGACACTAAAAAAAACCCTTTTGCTCTTTATTAGAGGATATATTTTCAACGAAGCTGGAAGACTAGCCATAAGACTTTTAGTGAGGTGTAACTACCTACTGCTAGTTAGCACGGGGAAGGGGGTTAGGGGCCCGTAGTACCAACCAAGATCTGCATTTCTATAGACTTTGGCACCCATCTACCCCACTCACACACACAGACCAGGTGTTGTCTCGTCACTTTTGTTTTTGGCTCGGCTGAGAGTGGACGTTCCTCTCAATCTGCCTCCCACACTGATTTCCATATTGACTAATTGTGCTTTTGCTTTTTCTCTCCAGGTGTGAGTGGGACTTCTTCCGGTCGTCATGTGGATGTGTCCTGGGCCTGAAGGGTGCAAATGCAGCACCTTCATGTCCTCCATCGAGACCGTCCCTCATTCGTTGTGTGCGGCCTGCAGAGGATGACCTTATGCGCAGAATGACACCTGTAAGGAATGTCGGGACTGGTCTTCCTCTCGGTAGGAGAAATTTGGACGGTGGCATAAGAAATAGTGTAAGAGTGATTCTTATCTTTTGGGGTCATCCTTTAAGGCAAAGAAATCTTGAACTTTTTCAACCCCTCTATCTCTTCCCAAAGCTCCTTCTCGCTCAGTCTCCCCAGGGGATCAATCGAGTAGGAGTGTTGACACTCCTGGACAAGCCTTAGATTCGAAGGATGCTGCCGCTTCCCCTAGTGAAGTGGCGCTACCCTTTTCCGCAGGGGAATTCTTTTCAAATCATGATTTATTACAGATTTGACCTTCCCTTGGTGTTGCTGGTCCCCTGTTGAAGGAAGGTATTGTTGAGTTGTAGTTGGGAGCAAAGAGGAAGTGGATCCCCCTCCGAAGAGCTCCGAGGCTTCGTGCTGGAGGGGTTCCTGGCTACCGCTTCCAGCGCTATGTTGCCAGACCTGAGTTCTTCGCCTTTGCCTGCTGCAGCTCCTGCCGCCAACAACAGCACTCCCCCTTGTTCCGAGTACTCTCAGCCTGCCGAGGCATGTTCCTGTTACGCGGGGGATCACGTTTTCCTTTCGCAGGTTAGGTCCTCCCCGCAGTTGTCTCTGCCACATGGTACTTCATGAGTGCCCGGCTTTGCCTCCACCTTTCTCCTGCCCCCTGTGAGGTTGATGTGCGGCATTCTCGCCCCAGCCTGTTCCTGAGTCCAGGAGTGCTAACTGTTCTCCAAGGGGAATCCAGACCGTTGCACTTCATTGCCAGAATGTAAGCCGTGCTGAGCCACCCAACGCTCTCCACCCTTGCCTTACAGCGTGAACAGAATGAACGCCCAAGACGACCTTCTCGATCAAGGGAGATCGCCACTTTTGAGATCCAGGAGCACCACAACTCGCCATTGGGTGTCGGTGAGCAAGCGGTCTCGCTGCTCATCAGCACATTCCAGTGCACTCGCAGGTAACGCGCGAGGCAGCTGCTTGTCATTCATGACTAGAATGAGACCAACCCTCTGCACGTGATCGCGTGCCAGCGCATGACTATTCGCCAACCCATAGCTACATGTCTCGTGATTCCTCTCTTTCTAGATTTCTGAGCGCGATCTGCAGTCCATGCGTGATCACCCACCTGCGCAAGTTCGTGACACTTCCTCGCCCAAACCTTTGGAGCAGCTCCTGAACAAGCCCCGGCTCGCGTTTTATCCTTTGCTTGCTAGTGTCCAGTAGCGCTCAGCAACGTAGTTGTGCGCCAACACCCATCAGCGCACAGCCCCCCAGTAGAGTGCGAGTATCAGGTACCACGCATCAGCACAGCAGCGATGGACCGACCAGTGGAATGCAGTGTTCAGTCCCATCCACAGCTTCCCTAAGGAGTATAGCACATGATCCAGGGGAGATTTCACCTAGACCTCGCGTTCGGCCAGAGCGAGAGACTACGCCGGTCCCCTTACAACTAAGCAAACGACCTCCCTTTCCCTCATATGTGCCTAAATCTCCCAGGTGGTGTTCACCATTCCATAGCCTCCCCAGTCAGAGGCTGTCCTTGATTCCATCCTTCTAGAAGGATAACCCATGTTACAACGTTTTGGTGAAAGCTTTGAGCTTGGCGGTATACGGCGCTGCACCTGCAGGTAAGAAGTTGTCAGCAGCTTCCACCAGTATTCCCAGGATTCTGTTAAAGATGATGATCTTGTCAAGGACCTCCTCTCCACTGTCTGAATTTAGATGCAGATCTTCAGTTCCATAGGCATCCAAGATCCAAGGAACATCAGCCTTGGATGATCGTCTCCCCTATCAGGTCTAGGACACATTTCTCAACAGGCACTGCGGAGGCAATTCAGCAGGACGTTTCCCAGCTTGAGATGACCCTGGTCATAACGACGAAGGAGAGGAGGAGACCAAAGCACTCAAGTCCCCCTCCGGGAGATTCCGTTCATCCCCGTACAAGCTGGTATTTGAGATCTCCCAGGGAGATCTCATTGACTTGGTCGTATCAACTCTTTCCCATCGAGGATGTTCCCTAAGGACACCGTACCACTTCCACAGTATCAGCCCCCGCCAGTTCCTTCCTGGTAGCAGAGTTCCTTCCTCCCGAGAGAGAGAGAGAGAGAGAGAGAGAGAGAGAGAGAGAGAGAGAGAGAGAGCGAGAGCGAGAGAGAGAGAGAAAAAACAGCACTGCTAGGTCTTCCCTTCAGACCTGGGAGAAGACCCGCGGGGCTTCTTTTCAGCAGCAGCATTGACAGCAAAGAACTCCCCCATGACGTTGAGGGGATCTTCGAAGTACGATATAAACTACAACACACCCCGCACTCCTATGGGTGAGAGCTAATGGGTGGATGATGACCAGGACTTGGGTAATGAGGACTACATTCCGAAGGCAGCTAGTTCTAGATACACTGAAGGGGAGCAGAAGGAATCTGACTATGCCTTTTGAAAGGTTCTGGGTGGCATGAGGGCCATTAATGCCGTGGACAATCCATCTGTTGCCCCACAAGAGGGTAAGAACACTGTATTGGACCATCTCTACTGCCCTGGTTTAGGGAGTTGAAAGGGGCCAGGAAGAAGGCCTTTGCACAGATAGCTGGCACTAAGATCTCTGCGCAGGTGCTTCCTCAAAGCTTCTCCTACCTCCTCTCGTCCAACAGAGGACGTACTACGGGGTGTCTGACGAGACCCTCTCTGTCCTACCACTAGACCCAGCCATCAAAGCCTGATGAGGGGTTTCTTGTAACAGGCTTTCAAGTCTCCCGGTCACCTTCTCTGCAGCAGATGCCCTAAACATGGAGAAAGTTGCGAAGTTTGCCATGCAGGCAACTACATAGCTGGATCTATGGTTGGGGTCAGTAGGTCACCTGGTCAAGACAGAGGATCGATCTCAGGAAAGAGCCAAGTAGTCTATGGCAACGTTCCTTTTATTGGGGACCCGAGCCGTAGAACTTTTCTCCCATCAGATAGCCAACCTATGGGCAAACCTGATTCTTAGGCAAAGGGATTTGGTAATTGAGGAGTTCCATCGGCAGTTTACTAAGCTTTAGGTGACCAGACTTCCATTCGACGTAAGAGGGAGAGATCAAAGAACTCAACTCTTCAACCCTCCCACTTGTCCACCAGTGGGGGGGATACCTGCAACGGCGGGGCAGAAGTGTCTGCAGCACGTGGCTGAACCCTAGACAGTCTTTGTGATTCGTTCAGGGTATTGCATTCCATTCACACGATCTCTCCCTCTTACTCTTCAGTGCAGACGATGTTAAAAGGGCGACTGATCATTGGAGAAAGTCTAACCAAGACACTCTCCTTCAGAGGGCCTTGACTCCCAGGCCCTATGGAGCAGCCCCTCCTCCAAGGAAACCACAAACATCCAGGCCACAGACCAGGAATAAGAATTCAGGCTTTTCCAAGAGTTTGTCGAGGAAGCTCTTTCCTGCCCGGGATCCAAAGGGGAACAAATCCAATTGAAGAGGTAAATGTGGCAGTCAAGGCTGCTCCTGATAGGGAGGTCAATCCTCCCACTTGTCCACCAGTGGGGGGATACCTGCAACGGCGGGGCAGAAGTGTCTGCAGCACGTGGCTGAACCCTAGACAGTCTTTGTGATTCGTTCAGGGTATTGCATTCCATTCACACGATCTCTCCCTCCTGTGACTTAGAGTCCAGTGCCATCAAGCTCCAACATGAAGGGATCCATGAAGTAGCTAACCCTCCGGGCAGAAGTCTACACCATGTTGGAGAAGGGCTTTCTCCAGGAGGTCCCTGACGGTTCCTCAGGCTTCTTCAGTCGACTCTTTATTTTGAGAAAGGTGTCTGGAGTCTGGAGGCTGGAGACCTATCATCGAACCCTCAGCTGTTCATCATAGAGACAGCAGACACAGTCAGACAAGCTATAAGACCACAGAACTTAATGTGCACACTGGACCTCGAGGACACATATTTCCAGATCCAAGTTCATCTGTCATCAAGGAAGTATTTAAGGATCACACTTCCAGATCCCAGTTAATTTTTCATCAAGGAAGTATCTAAGGATCATCCACGACAACAGGTAATACCAGTTCATGGTGCTGTGCTTCAGTCTTTCAACAGCACCTCAAGTTTTCACGAGTCTTTACCTTGGTGTCAACTTGGGCTCACAGGATTGGCATCTGTCTCCTAAGATACCTGAATGACTAGCTGATTCTAGCAGACTCTGTGGCGACCCTTCTTCAACACCGAGACAGACTCCTCAAATTTTGCCACAATCTGGGGATCATGATACATCTAAGTCATCTCTGCTTCCATCACAGAGACCAGTATAACTAGGCATGACCATTGACACCAGCCTGCAGAAAGTCTTTCTGTCAGATGACAGAATCCTGAGGCTGAAGAGGGTAGCAAGCCCCTTCCTTCAACGAGACGCTCTCCCAGCCCAGCGGTTGTTACGTCTCATAGGTCACCTGACTTCCATAAGCCATCTAGTCTGCAATGGCCACATGAATTTGATCTCTTCAGTGGCACCTAAAATCTAGACGGGTTCAGCACGAGAGACTCTCCAGATACTCTGGTCCCTATGGAACACGAGCAGCAGTTGGTCCTGAGATGGTAGGTGGCAGACAAGGATCTCTGACAAGGGGTTGATCTTCTCGTTCCTCCGCTGGAATTGATGCCCTTTTCATATGCATAAAAAAGGGGGTGGGGGCCTCAAATGTTGTACCACACAGTCTTCGGCCACTGATCAGAGTAGAGATGAGGGCAGCCTTCCTAGGTCTACAACAGTTCCTGGCGGGTCACTTAGTGGTGATGAATAACGACAACACCATGGTAGTGGCTTCTGTAAACAAACAAGGCGGTACCTTTTCGCAGCCCCTTTGCCATCTACCAGTGGAGATGCTAAGATGGACAAAAGACAACTCATTGTTCCTAGACACTATCAGCTCGCTTTATTCCAGGCAAAAGGAATGTGTTCGTGGACAATCTGAGCAGAATGACTCGGATAGTGGGCTCCGAGTGGTCTTTGAATCGTCTAGTAGCCAACAAACCATGACTTTGTGGGGTTCCCCGACAGTGGATCTGTTCGCAACGTCCCTGAACAAAAGGCTCCCACTCTATTGTTCACAAGTTCCAAATCCCCCAAGCACTCTGGCAAGATGCATTCCAGCAACAGTGTGACAACATTGACGTTGATGTCTTTCCCCCATCTGCCTGATGAGAAGGGTGCTCAACCAGGCGAGATCATCTGCAAACCTAGCTATGGCATCATGCAGAATGGTTCTCGGACCTTTTTCAGCTGTTGACAGAAGTCTCAGGAGAACTCTTTCCAAGACACGATCTGCTTAGACAACCACACATGAAAATCTACAAAGGTGTAGATTCCCTATGGCTTCACATATTGAGACTATCCAACATCTCCTCTCACAGAGACTTTTTCCCAACAAGTTGCGAAGATGTCCGGATACCTCCGGAAATCTTCAGCTGCATTACTAGGCCATGTGGACTGTCTTCTGTGGTTGGTAATGTGGAAGGGGTATCTCTCCCCTTGATGTCACTGCTGTATTTTAACAATAACGGAGTTCCTCGTATACATTCGGGAGGAAAACTCCTCTCGCTCTCAGCAGTGAAAGGCTACTGCTCAGCCTTGAGCCTCGCCTTTAGGCTGAAAAAGTTAAAATTTCCTCTTCGTTGGATTTCTCTGTAATCATACGGAGTTTTGTGCTTACCTGCCCTCAGTCAGAAGTTGCACCACCTCCATGAAATGTGGTTCATGTCCTTTAGTCCCTAAAGTGCACTCGCTGCGAATCATTATGCCGGGCATCAGATCTTCACTTGACTTTGAAGACGGTTTTCCTGCTCGCTTTGGCTTAGGCTAAGAGAGTCAGCAAACTCCATGATTTTTCGGTGATATCTCCCATTCAAGGGGATGAAGGAGGTAATGCTTGGCTTCATCCCTGAGTTTATTGCCAAGACTCAAAATTTGGGAATAGTGGATCCAAGATTCGGGCCCTTCCAGATTGGGTGTCTTTGTAATATAACTGATGATCCAGAGCAACAGTTACTTTGTCCAGTGAGGAGTATGAGGTACTACCTCGAAAAAACTGCAGAAGCTTGGCCCCAAGTGTCAGCACTTTGTCAGCACGGGGAAGGTCAAGAGAAGGATCAGCAAGAACATGGTCTCTGCTTGGATTGGCAAGGTCATAGACCAAGCATTGAATCCCAATACTTCTCTACAGACGAGACAACCCAGAGTTCATGACATTAGGGGCATAGGTATATCCCATGTGTTCAAGAAAAACCACTCTGTGATGCAGGTCTTCCAAGCAGGTGTGTGGAAGCATCAGACGACCTTCACTCCCCATTACTTCCAACACGTGACCCACGGGAACGTGGAGTGTTTCTCCGTTGGCCCTGTGCTGGATGCACAAGTGGTTTAAATACCTCAGGCTCCTTGATGGATAAGTAGCAGATGGTGAAAGGCAGAGGTTACCCAGTATCAAGTCTGGGATGAATGGTTAATAATAACTGGCTTTTGTTTTTTTCATTTCCCCTCTCTTAGGGAACAGCAACTGCGGTCCTCTGCAAGCTGGCCTCCTCTTGTCTGCTGATAAAACTATTTCCCTTGTGTAACCTGGTATAGAAATATTACTTGTCCCCATATCCCTTGGCGATGTGGGATTGGGTAACGTCTATGGTTGATTTAAAGATTCCTACATTTCTGAAAATTCTTGCCTAGACTGGTCACACTTTACTGTATCACACAATCACACGGATTGCTCAGGCCGCTAAAACGTGCTAATGTACGTAACTTAGCGAGGTATCGGGGTTTGCTCCCTTATACGTGCAGAACACATACAGGAAAAACCCCAGGTTAAAAGTAAGCAAGTTGGTTAGGACTTAACTCCCCTAAAGGGCGAGTCATCCCTAATAAAGAGCGAAAGGGTTTGTATTTAGTGTCGGAACAAATGACAAATATAAAGTAATTTGTATTTTTCATAATAGAAACCTTGAGCTCTTTATACAAATTTTGCCGGCCATCACCTATCCCCCTTGAAAGTCCTGCCTGAAATCAAAAGTGATGAGACGACAACAGTGTGTGCGTTAGCGAGGTAGTTGGTACTACCCCTCTTACCCCCGCTAACTAGTGGTAGGTAGCTACACCTTGCTAAAAATCTTATGGCTAATCTTCCAACTTCGCCAAAAGTATGTCCCCTAATAAAGAGTTTAAGGTTTGTATTGTTAGGAAAAATACAAATTACTTTAAAATTTAGTCATTTTGAAGAGCTCGGCCAATTCTTGCTTCCATTCTAAACCAACTCTTAAAAGTCAGAATTTTTTTAATGTAATTGTTGTGGCAATATTTGTGTAGACCTCTACTATTTCCAATTTTTAAATGCTGACTTTCTAAATTGGATTTTTTTTTTATCTAAAATATCCAGGACTTTGTAAACATTAGATTCAATATCTAATTAGGCTGTACCCTTAAACAAGGAATTATGAAAGTTCACACTGAAATCTGCAAAAAAAAAAAAAAAAAAAAACCGGGTAATTACATTTTTGGGCTCAAGCCATGTCGTCCTGATGGAAGTTCCTAAAGTAGCTTCCTAAGGGATATGTTACTACAGTACAGTGATATTCCCAGAGTATTAAACCTCCAGGTCCCAGAATTCTAACTCCTGGAGCGAATATCCTTAAATTTTCTCTCAAGGATATCGCATAATATCAGAGGACGTATTCTTGACACGCCACATAGCAATCTGCTCCCCTAATAGTGTTTACGCTTCGAGGGGGACATGGTAGAATAGAAGGGGAGCCGTATCGAGGTTACCCCCGTTCTCGTACTACTATTGACCACCACCACAGCGCCATTCCCAAGATAGCGGACATTCCTAATTTTGTAGCGATTTCGCTCAGTGGTGTTCCCTGTTGATCTAACTTTTTGATCGATTTGCAAAGATTTTTATTATGCATTCTCCAACTTCTTTCGCCTTCGGAAAGTTGAGTATTGGGTCTTTACAATGAGTAATTTTTAGCTCCTGTTTCACTGTGAAATTAAAGTAATTTATTGTGCTTAGAAGCTAAGCCTCATACCGGAGGCGCCATGGGCGCAGTCGTTCGTTAGGCATGTGTTATTTAGTTAGTAGAACGACTTCCCGGTTTTTAAATAGCATTAATTAATTAATTAATTATGTAAGCTATTTAGGCAAATTATACTTGTAAAGATATTTATAATGTGCATAATTTCCCTTTATGTAAATCGTATACAGTAGTTAGTTTCGGTGAGTGAGGTAACTGAGATCTCGTCTCGCCTAGGTAGCCTAACCTAAGCATTTTATTATACGTTCAGCCATTTCCCCGTTTACCCTTGTGTATTGTGGTTTCAATTCATGCAGAGATAGTAGTCTCTTTGAATTAGATGAAACATTACACGTCTCCTAAAGGGGATTTAAGGGTAATCCCTCTTTCCCTCTGAGTGTAGCCTTAGACTACAACCTTGGTGGGTTGGCCTCAAATTTTTAATTAAAGCTTGACTATCCTACGGTTTTTTTCTGCCCTTCCCCTGTAACCGCAGATGCAGGTTTTTGGGTTTGGGCCAGAATCTCAGAGTATTTAGTCTGTGGTCGGTAGCTGATTAGCAAGATGAATAAAATTCTTTTGCCAGGTTAGGCTGCCGACATAGGAGGCTAGACCTCCCTAGGCCACTCCTGAAGGGTCTGTACGATATGATACCTTCTCCCGGTGGCCTCGCAGACTAGTCCTGTGTTGGTTGACCTTAAGCTGAAGAATAGAATTCTTCTACCGCTTAGGGGACACCGGCACTAGAACCCCGTTTCCTTACCGTTTAGAGGTGGTGGCGAGGGTGCTACCAACCTCTTTATTGTATTAATCTAACCCTAGGCTAAGGAATAGAATTCTTTATCCACATGGGATAGTTCTAATACAGGAACGGAGTTTTGTTAGGTGAGGCAGGACAGGCTATATGGCCGGCCCCTGCTGTACCTTTTACAGGACCCTCTTTCCCCTCCCTTCTATCCCCTTTATGTTGGTGACTCCCTGCAACCTTACCGTTGCCGGTGGATTGCCGGGATCGACCAGACTCCCTCTCTTCAGCTGTTGTCCGACGGCCAGTAGCTATTTTCAGTGGCAGGCAGCCATGACAACTGCCGGCCGGCAGTCATGACAACTGCCGGCCGGCAGTCATGACAACTGCCGGCCGGCAGTCATGACAACTGCTGGCCGGCAGTAATGACAACTGCTGGCTGGTAGCCATGACAGCTGCCGGCCGGCAGTCATGATGGGTGTTGGCAGGCAGCCAGGGCAGCTGCCGGCCGGCAGCTGGTGGCCATGTTGGCTGTGAGTGGGAAGTCCCTTCTGTTACCAAAGGTTCTTCAGTTCTCCTTTGGACTGCTAGCAACAGTGGCTGTTGGCGGGGTGCTGCCTACCAGGCCGGCACAGATTGGTACTGACTCAACCGGCAGCACGCCGACTGTACTGATACTGCATAGACAGGACCTTGCTGGCGACAGTACTGTAGCTGGATGGAAGCTTGAATGTTACATTCTCCCCTTCCATTTGAACCTTCTTTCTGGAAAAAGGTAGTAAAATTAGACTTGTACAGCCATATTTACTGTATATATACACAGTATTAGGTAGCCTTTTCTCCATGCTATCTCTCTCTCTTTTAGCTAGCAGGCTGGATGTGCCGGCAAAAGCTAGCTATGCCGACGACATGCCGGCTGAACTACAGTACAGTATATGTTTATACAGGTAGTTAGTATATTTGCATTATAGGATATACTGCAAATAGAAAGCTGCTGTATATATTATACTAGTAGTGTTTTCCAATATATTTTGAGTATCCTACCCAAATATTTGTGGAACCCAATCTCATATTGAAAGAATTTAATTTTTTCAATATTCTGATTAGAAATCAGTCTTCAGATTACCCTGCAATATTAAAATTTTTAAGGACTGGAGGTTACACTCCTAACCCTTAAAGGGCAGAGCCCTTATCCTTGAGTCTCCATGATCAGGAAACTCGATGATTTAATATTGTAAGGGAGGTCACAGCAAATAGGTTGGGTGGGATACACAAATGTATGTCTTTATTTTTCCCCAGTCCAGTTGGCATCATGCCAGCTGGACCGTGCAGTCAGATGCTTGCCATAAAGGCAGCACATTGGCTGGATCACACTATATATAATTATACAGATGCCAGTAATTTGCAATATAGTGCATACTGCAAATAGAAAACTATAGTACGATTATACAGTAGTTATTTCTAACATATCTTGGGTACCCTTGTGCGAGCTTATACTGGTGCCGCTCTTATATTGAAGGAATAGTGTTTCTTCATTAAGCTGATTGAGAAATCAGTCATCATTACCCCACAGTGTTTAGTATAAAAGGGACAGTGAATTATACACTTCTCTACCCCTAGGGGTGAAAACCCCCTTTTTAGTTAGAGTTCCTTTGATAAGGGAATCTCCTCACATTTAATACTGAGGGGAGGCAACAGCATTTGTTTGCAGAGGATACACAGGTATGTCTCCTGCTATCCCTTTATAGCTTGCTATCCTAAGCTATTCTGTTAAGATACGACTTTTGATATATTGGTTATCACCGAGATAATCAATCGTATACTCATTTTGTTTTCCTTTCTTTACAGGAGGAACACCATATGTCATGTGTTGCAGTCTTCTGCAAAACTAAGAGTAAGTGTTTTTACGGACATAATGCATGCAGGTTTCATGCCCCCTGCAATATTATTTCCGAACCCCTGCATCATTGGAACCCGCAAAGTATGTCGGACCTTATTGTCCGAGGGTTTCAAGAATCCCAAGTCGGTAGAGACTAGGGATGCAGCTCGTTTCAAGCTACGCAACTGGGTGAGAGGCTTTCAGAAAATCTCTCTGGGACCTTACCTGCCTAATGACAAGATGCGTAGGTTACTATTTCCAACAGCAAGGAGGGCAGAAAGTGGGAAGAAGGTGAGAATGTCAGGTTGGAATTGTCTCCGTCCATACCAGCTCTAGAGCCAGCGACATCGATATCTCCCCCTTCTATCCCCCTATTAGATGGAATGGACCAGTTATGGGCCCAAGTGAGGAATCTAATAGAAAACTTGTGCAAACAGAGCGAAAAGCAGGAAGCGAAATGCAATGTAGAGCCTTGTAAAGCTCCACTTGTCGCTCCTCAGGGGTCATACAAAAACGATCCATAGATCAAGACCTTCCGACATGTTCCAAAACCAATCCCTGCAGGTTTGCGGAGCTGGTGCCGAATTTTAAACGGCAAACTCTACATCTCGGAGAAGATGGGTACTGTTCCTTTGAACAAAATCCAGTTTTGGCCAAGCTTTGACGCTTTCCCTAACTGTTTCGTTAGACTGAAGGATGAACCAAGGTCAAGAAAAGGAACGGAATCAAAGGAGGTTATGATTCTCGACCATGATAAAGCACAGGCTATCCTATCAAGTAGCATAGAAAAGGCGGGTTACTTGGTGTCGAAGGTATTCACACCAGGTAACAGGCATTCTTCCTTTCTTGCTCCTGCTTCAATTTCATTCCCCTTTACGGAGAAGGCATTTAAAGATGTCACCGAGGCAGTGGAGGTAGGTAAACCATGTCCTAGACTCAAGGAGTGCGAGCCTCTGTCACTAGCCATTCCCAGACAGGAGAAGAACTGGAAGGAAGCCCATTTAACCTTTTCAGTAGGAAGACTTGTGGCGGATGTCGCCAGTCGACAATTTAAGGAAAATCTCTCTAAATTATCTGAGTTTCTCTTACATGATGAACAAGAGACAAAGAGACTTGCAGCCTCCCTATCTCTACAAAACTACATAGAGTTCTGATCACCTCATCAAGATACCCCAGACATGCTCAAGGTCTTAGTTAAAATACATATGGCTACCTTGGTAAAAGACCTTTATGCCTTTATAAAGGCTAGAAGAACATGTAGGGAGTTTGTGTTCGCTAACACGACAGCGAAACATGAAACAAGGAAGCTAATATCTTTCAAATTCTGGCGTAAAGACCTCTTTCCAAACGAGGTAGTCAGGAAATTGATTAAGAACGCCACCACGGAAAAAGTAGGACTTCTCCAAAAGTGGGGCATCCTTTCAAAAAGAGAATCTTCCAAGGTTGTAGGTCCCCAACCTAAGAGGAAGATGGAAAGGTCTGGAAATTCATTTCGAGCTGTCCAACAACATCCCACAGTTGTAGTGACCGCGCTGCCACAGGCAGATGGTCGAAAATATAATCCTACTGATCAGTCGAAGCATAGAAATGCTTCTAGTAGGAGGGAGGTTCCTTTTAGGATCGCTGGACCTTCAATCCTTGGGTCCATGGCCTAATCAAGATGGGACTAAGATATGAGGTGGAGATGTCTCTACCACCATTTCCTCAACTCCTCCTATAATCCAAAACCCTCCTGGAAGAGTTTACCTGAGAGCTCTAGAGCATACAGGTGGTAAGGAAACTATAGTCCACCAAATTCCAGGGAAGGCCGTTGTGTGTCTACGAGAAGGACTCGAGAAAATTCAGTCATTCTGGACTTGTCGCCACTCAACAAGTCCAAATAAAACGAGTTTAGAATGTTTATCCTTCTGAACATAGGGACCCTGTTGCAAAAAAGGGTGCCTGTAGTCTTACCAGACCTGAAAGTCGTCTATTGGCAACTTCCAGTCAATCACCCTCTCCCCTCCTATCTAGGATTCAAGTTACACAAAGTAACGTATTTCCTAGGAAAGATACTTGTCAGACTAGACACAGTCCTAGATATCTTCATAAAATTGGCAGACACAGTCACGCAATAATTAAGCCTAGGAAAGGTTCAGGCAACAATGTTCCTGGACGAGAGGCTGGGGTGGGCAGCACCCAAGGTGGCTGGTCTATGAACATCCAAGGAAATGATCAGGTCCCCGGAACATCGCGGATGCAAGATAAGCTTCAAGAAGTCTCGATTCTCTCCAGCTCAAAGGTTTCAATGCGAAAAAGCCATTGAAGCCTGTGGTCACACCAACTCTCCTTTCCTTTGTGAATGTAAAAGGAGATGGCAAGGTCGGTCGAGAGACTGGTAATCAGTCAGATTCCCAAAACGCGAACAGGGAGGAGCTCTGATCTCTCTCCAGTTCGCAATAGAGACAGACCCAGTGCTAAGAGCACTGCTGCAAGATGCATTGAGAGTCTGGAGAAAACAAGCATCAAACGCTCGAAGAGATCTAACAAGACTGATATCGGTCCTTCCTTAATCGCTTCCCTAACAAAGGTCAAAGCCCGAAAGTCCCAAGACCATGTTGGTCCTGTCATGAGTGGGGAAACTCTCTCCATGCAGATCAGATTGTCTATGGCTGATCTGGGACTCTGAAGCGATAAAGAGACGCTGCAATCGACGATGCTAGAGAACGTCTCATACAATCTAGGTGTAGTTAACCATCCCTTACCTAAAGGGATGGCACCTGTCAGCAGTTCATATACAACCGATCCGCAATGTGACAGTGGATGCTCTACTCGGGCTCAAGCTGATAGAGTTAGAATGGTCCACGGACGCAGACCTATTCTCTCCCAGATGGGAACAAGTCCCCGAACTGCAGTCCGACCTCTTCATTACGAGCGTCGTCAAGGAACTACCTCGATACGTAGCCCCATACGAGGATCCTCTAATAAAAATGACAGACATCATGTCTCTGAAATGGAAGGGATAGACTTAGGATTTCCAGTTCATCCCATCCAATCACCTGCTGAGAGTCCTCAACATGCTGAGATCCTTCCAGGGAGGAGTAGCTCTGTTGGCTCCCGGGTAGCCCAAGAGCAATCTGTCCTCTTTGAGGAAGGAACGGAGGCTGGGGCTGTCCCTAGTTCTAAACCCAGGACTACTACAGAAGGTTCAGAGATTAATTGCCTTCGATTTATCACAGAGAACCCGAACCCTTCATTGCATGATTTTCTTGCCCTAGCGGTTAGGAAAAGGTTTGGGATCTCAAAAGGCAATATAGATTTCTTAGAAGAATACAAGTTTAAGTCAACTAGAAGACAATATGAGTCATCATGGAAAAAGTGGGTTGCTTTTGTAAAAGCAAAAGGACCGAAAGAGATTTCAATGAACTTCTGCATGTCCTTCTTTATCCATCTTCATAACCAAGGTTTGGCGGCCAACACAATAACTATGTGCAAGTCAGCCTTGACTAGACCTCTTCTATATGCTTTTCAAGTGGACTTGGTGAATGAGATCTTTAATAAGATCCCGAAGGCATGTGCAAGGCTTAGGCCTGCAGCACCACCAAAGTCCATCTCTTGGTCTTTGGACAAGGTCCTACATTATGCCTCATCCATGAACAATGAAGATTGTTCGCTTAAGGATCTAACCCAAAAGGTTATTTTTCTGTTTGCTATAGCCTCAGGGGCTAGAGTTAGTGAAATAGTGGCCCTATCTAGAGATGAGGGCCACATTCAGTTCGCAGAAACAGGAGAACTGAATCTCTTCCCTGATCCGACCTTTCTCGCTAAGAATGAGCTACCCACTAAAAGGTGGGGTCCCTGGAGAATCTGCCCTCTGAAGGAAGATGTCTCTCTATGTCCGGTAGAGTGTCTAAAGGTCTATCTTCGTAGAACTTCAGACTTCAGGGGAGGACAGCTCTTCAAAGGAGAAACCTCTGGATCAAACTTATCCCTAAAACAACTGAGGGCGAAGCTCACCTACTTTATTCGTAGAGCGGATCCTGACAGTACTCCCGCAGGTCATGATCCGAGAAGGATTGCTTCATCACTGAACTTCTTTCAGTATATGGACTTTGAGCGTCTTCGTTCATACACCGGATGGAAATCATCCAGAGTGTTTTACAAACACTATGCGAAACAGGTCCATGAACTAAAGCACTATGTAGTGGCGGCAGGTAGTGTATTAAAACCTGCCCCCTAATTACTGTGATAAACAGTTAATTGCTTGGGACTTCGAATGTCCTCACTCATATACTGGATGAGAATCATCCAGAGTGGTCTACAAACACTATGCTAAGCAGGTCCATGAACTGAAGCAGTATGTGGTGACGTTGGGTAGAGTATTTAACCTGCCGTCTAATTCTATGATGAACAGCTAATTGACTGGGACTGTCAATTAAAGGGAGAAGGGGTCATCTCTCTTAGTGTGACCTCCTTTGAATAAGTGTTACCATGGTGACACTAACTCTGTTAAAAAATCCCAGGTGTGGAATTATACAGATAGCACTAGTGCCGTGTGTACGTAGTACACAGTGTCAACCAGGAATTATGAAGAGAAATTTTATTATAAATTTTCTTCAATCTGAGAGTGGCACTCGTCATTTCTTTCTTCCCAAGAAAGAAAGATAATCTCTGTACATGTTACATGTATAATTCCGTTATCATGCTACATTCGTTTTACTTGCTAATTCACTTAGTCATTTATTGAAAATAAGTGTATTAGAATGTAATTGCGTCCTAATTCGCCCGACAATTGCATGATTAAAAGTCCAGAGTATGTACTCTTCATATATTTGTATGCTCACAAGCTATGGATATAAGAAACACTGATAAGTATTTGGTAATACTGTATTCACAAACTACGAGACAGTTTGTACATCCAGTGTATACTTATGTTTGTTCATACAATATATGCTAACCTTGAGACCCCTTTTCTACTGTCTAGAATGACTCTTCCCTGTAAGGGGCAGGAAGCACTAACATCGCGTATGATTAGTGATAATGACGGATAACGGTAACGTCATTTGTCTCGATTGTTCCAAATGATCATAGAAATGTTGTCCCAAGGTTAAGGCACTGATGAAAATCCACAGATACACATGCTCTAGTATGCTTCCATCAGGACGACATGGCTTGAGCCCAAAAAACGGAAATCTATTTTTGGGTGAGATCGCCATGTCGTCCTGATGGAGCCACCCTTCTTTTCTAAAAAGAAAAGATCTTCACAGTTTCCCTCCCTGAGGCATTGTATCTGTAGCACCATGCTCAATGCTACAAGAAATGTCCGCCATCTTGGGAATGGCGCTGTGGTGGTGGTCATTAGTAGTACGAGAACGGGGGTAACCTTGATACGGCCCCCCTTCTATTCTGCCACCTCCCCCTCGAAGCGTAAACGCTATTAGGGGTGCAGATTGCTATGTGGCGTGTCAAGAATATGTCCTCTGATATTATGCGATATCCTTGAGAGAAAATTTAAGGATATTCGCTCCAGGAGTTAGAATTCTGGGACCTGAAGGTTTAATTCTCTGGTAATATCACTGTAGTAACATATATCCCTTAGGAAGCAACTTTAGGAACTTCCATCAGGACGACATGGCGATCTCACCCAAAAATAGATTTTTCGCTTCGCTCAAAATCCGTTTTATTCACCTATCTCTGCTTCCCTTTCAGTGCTTTGTAGACCTTTAGGTCCTCACTCAAATGCCAGTAGACTTTTAGGTCCTCACTCAAATGCCACTAGATTGTCTGACATTATGATGATGCAGGATATATAGGATATACGTAACCGTCCTCTTTTATAAGCACCGCTAATCACCTCTGTATTTTGCTTGGTGCTACCATAGTCTGTGGTAGTAGTAATGGTATTTTATAGTTAACATCTCTGAGAAGTATGTTTTCATGGGACGAGAACTTGTTCTGGTAAAAGCTATTTCCAAGGTGACCAAACTCTCCAGTGTTAAAAGCTAAATTCTATTATTTTCTGGGTACAAAGATTCTAAATACTGTACCAAGTTTCACTCCAAATGCTCTTTTTATTCTTGGTAATGAGTCTGATCTCTACAAGCCAAACAGCAAACCACTGGGGACTCCATAACTTTGGGCTGTAGATAGGCATTCCTTCATAGTTTTGGATGCTAGATTTCTATGCCCAAATCCAAATTTGAATTTTTGTTTTTGCTTATTTATTGACATACATTATCTCATTAAGACATTATTATTATGGAAGGTGATGAAGAAAGCTTGTAATCATCAAGTATAAATATTTTATTTGTATCTTTCTTTGGACAGATTTTTCAGAAGTATGTATATAAAATAATGCAATCCTTTTCAACAGCAGGGTTGATGCTTTCTAGACCCACCAGAAGGACACAGAAAAAGAAGTAGAGAGAGATCGCACGTAGTGCCAGCATCGAGGGGGAATATACAAGGCTTCTTGAGGGCCAAGAATAAGATCATAGAACAAGGCATTTTTAAAGAGAGGTTGATCTGGATCTTCTTGCCCCTCGACATCTACCTGGGAAGTATTACTCAGTAAGGGATCAGGATGTGGATAGAGGTACTTGGTTTGGTCCTCTTCATATAATCGAATATACTTGTAGCCTACAACCTTTGCGGAAATGAAAAAAGAAACAATTACAGTACCTGGGAATTGAATATTTCTTGTTAGAAAAAATACATCAAAACAGTTGAGGATTGACACTGTGATTATATATTTACAGGTAACTCGTCTAATCTAACCTTAAACAGTAGGTGAAAAACATCCTCAAGTTCAGTTAATTTTCTTGATATGTAATTTGATCCAAGTAAAATTTACTTATGATACTATACTATTATATTAACATGATTTTATAGCTAAAAGCTACTTATTTCCATACTTACCTCTAATTAGAACAAGCTATAAAGTGGAAAACCCAACCTAGCGACCTCTAAATAAAATAATAAGGAAATAACTCTACTCCATGTTAAGCCACGTAAAACCCTATTATTAATATTAATTGATATTGATATCAATATAGATACTATTATCAATATTAGGATATTTAATACTATTATCAATATTTATTACAATTAATATCAATATTAATCTATGAAAAATATCATTATTATCATGTTCAATATTGGTATTTTCAATTTGATATTATCAATTCAGTATTATTAATAATTTCATCTATTAATATTATCAACCTTGATAATGTTACCGATATCAATATTAATATCAATATTATTAATATTGATATCAATATTAATTTTGATTAATATCAATATTGATAATTTCAATATCTCAATATTGATAACATTGATATTATCAATATTGATAACATTGATATTATCAATATTGATAACATTGATATTATCAATATTGATAACATTGATATTATCAATATTGATAACATTGATATTATCAATATTGATAATATCGATATTACCAATATTCGGTATCGAAATCGATATTGAAGTCAATATCGTTATCCACATCGACACCGATATCGACATAGACACCGAAGTCGACGGAGCCCCGAAGTCGGAAACTTCGGGGTCGACGTCAACTTCGGTGTTGACGTCAACTTCGGGGTCGATGTCGATATCAATATCGGTGTCGATGTCGATATCAATATCGGTGTCGATGTCGATAACAATATCGATATCAATATCGGTGTCGATGTGGATAACGATATCGATTTCAATATCGATTTAGATATCGAATATTGGTACCGTAATATCAATATTATCACTATTGGTAATATTGATATTATCACTATTGGTAATATCGATATTATCACTATTGGTAATATCGATATTATCATTATTGGTAATATCGATATTATCATTATTGGTAATATCGATATTATCATTATTGGTAATATCGATATTATCAATATTGGTAATATCGAAAATTGGTAATATCGATATTATCATTATTGGTAATATCGATATTATCAATATTGGTAATATCGAAAATTGGTAATATCGATAATATCAATATTGGTAATATTGATATTATCAATATTGGTATTATTGATATTATCAATATTGGTAATATTGATATTATCAATATAGGTAATATTGATATTATCAATATTGGTAATATTGATATTATCAATATTGGTAATATTGATATTATCAATATTGGTAATTTCGAATCTTGGTAATATCGATATTATCAATATTGGTAATATCAAATATTGGTAATATCGATATTATCGGTATTGGTAATATCGATATCATTATTGGTAATATTGATATTACCAATATTGGTAATATCGATATTATCAATATTGGCAATATCGATATTATCAATATTGGCAATATCGATATTATCAATATTGGCAATATCGATATTATCAATATTGGTAATATCGATATTATCAACATTGGTAATATCGATATTATCAACATTGGTAATATCGATATTATCAACATTGGTAATATCGATATTATCAACATTGGTAATATCGATATTATCAACATTGGTAATATCGATATTATCAACATTGGTAATATTGATATTATCAATATTGGTAATATTGATATTATCAACATTGGTAATATTGATATTATCAATATTGGTAATATTGGATATTATCAATATTGGTAATATCGGATATTATCAATATTGGTAATATCGGATAATATCAATATTGGTAATATCGGATAATATCAATATTGGTAATATCGGATATTATCAATATTGGTAATATCGATATCATCAAAATTGGTATTATCGGATATCATCAATATTGGTCATATCGATATTATCAATATTGATAATATTGACATTATCATTATTGATATCAATATTGATATTACCAATATCTATATTATCAATATTGATATCAATATTATCAATATTGATAATATACATATTGGTAATATCAATATTGATAAATCAATATCATCAATATTGATAAATCAAAATTATCAATATTGATGATATCGGTATTATCACTATTGATGACATCGGTATCAATTTTCAATATTGATATTATCAGTATTATAAATATCGATATCAATACTGATATCACTATTTATACTATCGAATATCAATATTGATATCAATAGATACTATCAATATTGACAATATCAATATATATATATAGTATAATTTTTTTATATAAATATTATCACTATTGGTAATATCGATGTCATCACTATTGGTAATATCGATGTCATCACTATTGGTAATATCGATGTCATCACTATTGGTAATATCGATGTCATCAATATTGGTAATATCGATGTCATCACTATTGGTAATATCGATGTCATCACTATTGGTAATATCGATGTCATCACTATTGGTAATATCGATGTCATCACTATTGGTAATATCGATGTCATCAATATTGGTAATTTCGATATAATCAATATTGGTAATTTCGATATAATCAATATTGATAATATCGAATATTGGTAATATCGATATTATCAATTTTGGTAATATCGAATATTATCAATATTGGTAATATCGAATATTATCAATATTGGTAATATCGAATATTATCAATATTGGTAATATCGAATATTATCAATATTGGTAATATCGAATATTATCAATATTGGTAATATCGAATATTATCAATATTGGTAATATCGAATATTATCAATATTGGTAATATCGATATTACCAATATTGGTATTATCAATATTGGTAATATTGACCATATCAATATTGGTAATATTGACCATATCAATATTGATATCAATATTATCACTATTGATATCAATATTGATAATATTGAAATGATCAATATTGACATTGATATCAATATTGATCATATGTTATCAATATTGATCATATCAATATTGACTATCAATTATCACTATTGATCATATCAATTTGATATCAATATCAATATTGGTAATATCGATATCAATATTGGTCATATCGATGTTATCAATACTGATAATATTGACATTATCATTATTGATAATATCAATATTGATATTACCAATATCTATATTATCAATATTGATATCAATATAATCAATATTGATATCAATATTATCAATATTGATTATATTGATATCAATATTATCTATATTGATATCAATATAATCAATATTGATATCAATATTATCAATATTGATTATATTGATATCAATATTATCAATATTGATTATATTGATATCAATATTGATAATACAGTGAACCCTCGCTACTTCGCGGTTCGACCATCGCGGATTCACCACTTCGCGGATTTTTTTCATAACCCATGTATATACATATATCGCGGATTTTCCAGAAATATCGAAAATACCGCGATGTGACCGATGGTGCGAGATTGGAGAAAGTAAGGAAAATTGAATCGTGATTGATTTTCAATATAAATGAAACTTTGAGGAGCAACAAAGATATCATTTGTTAGAGAGATAGAGAGATGTAAGGAATGGGAGGTAGTGAAAAGTAGCCCACAGAGAGAGAGAGAGAGAGAGAGAGAGAGAGAGAGAG
>NC_090746.1:3643236-3750736 GCF_036898095.1 Palaemon carinicauda
TCGGTATCAATTTTCAATATTGATATTATCTGTATTTTAAATATCGATATCAATACTGATATCACTTTATACTATCAAATATCAATATTGATATCAATAGATACTATCAATATTGACAATATCAATATATATAGTATAATTTTTTTATATAAATATTATCAATATTGATGCTATTAACCCTTTTACCCCCAGGCTATTTGGAAATTTCCAACCCTTAACCCCCAAGGGGTTATTTTTTTCCCAGCACATTTTGCAGTATATTTTTTTTTAAATTGCTCTAACAGCCTTAATTTTTGTCATAGAGAGGTCAGTTTGGTCTCATTTTCTTGGAAAATGCCTGAATTTTCTCAAAAAATTATCAAAAATATGAAAAAAAAAATTTTTATAGCATTTTTTTGCAAGGACGTACCAGTACGTCCATGGGGGTAAAAGGATGGCTTTTGTGAAACGTACCAGTACGTCCTTTGGGGGTAAAAGGGTTAATATTAAATTGCCACGTGCAACAGGGCGTAATAAATGTGTATTCCAAAAACATAGCCACAAATATCTCAATGGAATATATAGTAAAGAAAGTTACCACTATAATTTTTTTAGTTATTTTTGAGGTAGAATGGTTGAAGAAATCAGATAAAACACTTGGGGATTCTAGAGATACCCTGGCACTTAAAGTATTGTTTGCGGAAAGCTGAAATAATAGTGGATTAGGAATGGAACCAGCATAATGAAATAATAAATATCAAATGCCTTTAAATGTCATCTAGCTTACCTGAACGAGAATATTGTGGTCAGGGTCATGATGAAGAGGACTGATAGTCCCTTTGGGGCCTATCCAAGCATTAAGTGTTGGTGGATGTTCTCCCAAGTGACAATAATCAGGAATCAGTAGATCCTCTTGCAGTTCAGGAACTTGATCTAGTAGTTGATGTTGGGCAAGGTAACCAGTTGGAGCCCCAGGAACACGCTTAGTTACATAGGCTGTGAGATATTCATCCATAGTCATTAGAGCTTGTGACCAGGAATCATCAGTGTACCTGGCACCTATTTCAACTGGTACTGTTCTTCCTCCAGCTACCTCCCTTAAGTAAGCAATACTCCAAAGTTTGTTAGCAGGCCAGTGATCCACAATGCCTAGGAGCTTCACAGGTTTACCAATATTCATGTATTTTAATAAAAATTGATCAAGTGCTGGCTGATGCACTGAAGGAAGAGGTTTCACTACTGCTGCAGAATCCTCCTGCTGAACGGGCAAGGATTCAGATTGATTATCTTCATAATCACAGGTTTCCAGGGCATCATCAGATTTTGACTTTCTTGCATATGAATTAAAAGCTGAAGCTATGCAATGAAGAGGATTGTTATCAATTGGTGCACCCATCAACAGACCTCTATCACATACTTGGACAATCTCAAATGCTGATTTATAGAAATCCTGGAGGCAGCTAGACTTGTTCTCTATTTTTAAATTATCCTTCAGTATTTTCAAAAGGCACAGTCCAACTAATCCAATACTTCCCCAAGTAAATACTAGACGCCACGTCAATGGAATATCTTTCCAGTTACCTGAAAGTGGAAAATAGTATAAGAAATTTATTAAAGCCTTCTGATGCCTACGATGTCAGTTAATCAACCTTGGTTTAAGTTATAATTGTCTTCTATTATTTATACTTGTGCTGTTAACTATTTTCTCATAAAGCATTTCAGTCAAATTATAATCCAGGTTTAATTCTTATTTTGCACAGACTTTAACCCTTCTACACTGTGCTTTTCAACAACTTATCTAGCCTAATTATATTATATGAGTTTTTTCATATTCACGTGGTAAGCTTTACCTGCAAAAAGCAAGGTACTGCTCTTCATTCTAGATGCTTAAAGTTTATTGTCAATAATAGTAATGGGTAAATTATGCATTTGCTAAATAAACAAATTATAGAAGTGCTTCTTTCTTTTGGCATGAAATTCTGTTTTTCACTATTGATTTTTTTGTCTACTAGTATTCTGAAAATTAGAATTAGCTTTCATACTAGCAGTAATATCCAAAATAACATAAAGTAAGTCCACTAGATTTAAACATTCAGTTAAAGAACTTTCAAAAGTAAAAATCTATATCAATATGTGAACAAGGATTTACACAAGTGTAAAATAAGTCGTGAATCAATTAACTATTTTGAAAAATTTCATTGCCTACTAATAGCTGTAGGAATTCTCAAAACAAGTACAGTAAGTCAGCTCAGAAATGGTAGCGAGATCTAACTCTAACCTGAAAATAATGGAAGTAGGGGTTGTAAAGGTATGAGTTGAGTCATGGAATAATTGGGTTGGACTTAAGGCCTTTTCAACTTAAGAACACAATCCTGGAATGCATCTCACTGATTAGCACACTAGTGTCGACTTGTCACTAAACCTATTTTCCTCCCTACTACAAGCTGGATATGCTAAATTTGGATTAGCTTTATCATTATTATTACTTGCTAGGCTACAACCCAAGTTGGAAATGCAGGATGCTATAAGCTCAGGGGCTCCAACAGGGAAAAATAAAATATTTTAAGAACAGTAACAACAAAGTTTTTATAGATTATAGAGGAAATGTATATTTTAAACAAAATAAGAAGAGAAATTAGATAGAATACTGTGCCCTAGTGTACCTTGAAGCAAGAGAACTCTAACCCAAGACTGTGAAAGACCATAGTACAGAGGCTATGGCACTACCCAAGACAAGAAAATAATGGTTTAATTTTGGAGTGTCCTTCTCTTAGAGGAGCTGTTTACCATAGCTAAAGAGTCACTTCTACCCTTACCAAGAGGAAAGTAGCCACTGAACAACTACAGTGCAGTAGTTAACCCCTTGGGTGATGAAGAATTGTTTAATATGATAGAGTAAAACAACTAACCTGATTTACTGACTTTTTCACATAAAATAAAGGTGGGAAAAGACTACAGTGGAACCTCTACACACGAACATATCTACATCCGAATTTTCCAACATCCGAAGTAAAATTCGAGCAATTTTTCGACTACACCCGAATTTTATTTTGACACACGAAGTAAGCAATTTTCGTCGTACCGGTTGTATCCGAATTTTTCGGCACGCTAAGTACAATTCGAACACGTTCCTACTCTACACCCAAATTTTTTTTCGACACCCGAAGTAAACAATACCCGTGCACGTAGATGGTACTCATAGCGCCGGATGTATTTCTTATTTCCGCCGATAGAAGGCAGCATTTCTACCTCGCAGGGACCCTCAATTAGCGTGGCTTGGGACATTCCTCTGTTCTCGTCGGCTTCGTGTGGTTGTGCCCTGTGCGTTCTGCTATTAACTGTGTTTTAATCATGATTTTTTACGTTCATCCTTTTATGGTATTTTACGTAAATCATGGGTCCTAAAAGGCTTAGTTTCGCAAGTGGTAGTGGTAGTGGCGAGAAAAGGAATAGGGAAATGCTTTCTTTAGAAGTAAAGCAAGGAATTATTGAAAAGCATGAGCGTGGCGTCTGTGTGAGTGAACTTGCAATAGGTTTGGCGCAAATAAAAGAGTTGTTAGGAAAATATCAAGACGTGGTCGACTTCATCGACAAATACCATCCAAAGAAATTGTAGGTTTGTCGTGTAGTTGCGCAGTTTGATGATGTTTCCCTAACTTATTTTCAAAACATTCTGAAAAGCTGTACCAAGCAACTTTCTATCGATAGCTTCTTTAAAAAAAACTACAAAGCGAACTCGTGATGAAGAGGATGGAAGTGGTTCAAAGAAAACGGCAAAGAGTGAAGAGAAAAAAATTCAATCAATTTTAAGTGGAGAGAGTGAAAGTGATTAAAATATAAAATATGAAAATAAAAAAAATAAATAAGCTAAGTTAGGTTAAAGTTCACTTAGTGTAAGTTAGAATAAGTTACGGTAGTGTACGTTTATCGTAGTTAACCTCTCTACCTCCTCGCCGCCCGCCCGTCTCCTCTCTGCGTAGCAAGACCAACAACACCTGCGCTGGACTTTTCTAAGGTAAAGTGACGCTAAAAACCCGTTTCTTATTTATTATTTCTTGATCATTAGTCTTTTTTACATGTCTATTATCTAATTTCGAGTGCATATTGTCATGTGTAATTATGTGTAGTAATTTGTTAAGGAGTTATCATAGGTTTTTGGGCTCAACCACGGATTAATCCTATTTCAATGTATTCTTATGGGAAAATTCGTTTCTACATCCGAACATTTTCTACATCCGAAGTCGGTTGTGGAACAGATTAAATTCGTATGTAGAGGTACCACTGTATTCAGTATACTGTAGAATGAGAAAAAATATGACAAGCTTTGTTGTAATATTTCTATTTTTATAAATTTTAAAATTAGCAAAAACCATTTGAGTAACATAACCATATGTGCCAACTTTTTCTGCTATATGATAACCATTGAATTTTAGTTCTTGATTCTCAATGCTTTACCAAGAAGTCTCTTATCTTTTCCCTTGAGGTATAATCACAAGAAATAATTTTGGGGCAATTTCTTGATTTAGGTATATCCTGAAGCATATACAGTATATCAATTCTATTAAAATTACAGCACTATCAGTGGTATTACAAAAGATCAATTATTTCCTTAAAATTTACTTTTTATTTTCTTTATTTTCCTTCACTTTACTACTTTGGTAGGACTTGATGGAGGAATTTGATTGGAGTCCCTTTAACTGACAAAATATAAGCTGTGTGTGTGTGTGTGTGTGCATGCTATTCACATACCTTATCTAGTTACATAAATTGATTTCCTAACTGATAAGATAGCATAGTGACTGTAATCTAGCTACATTCAACCAATATTATGAACCCAATGTGTAGTTTATGCATGTAAAAATTTAGCTCAAAAGCTGTTTTTAAAAGTATGACTATTACTTTAATGAGATCTTATACTCTTGATTTTTATAGTTAGATATCAATGAAAAATGAACACTGAATCATCTTATTCTTCTTTTAACTTAATAGTCTACAAAATTAATATAAATAGACTTCCACTTAGCTTGATTTCTGTAATTCTCTGCAATAAATTCTCACCTACAGGTATTCTCAAGGTCGCCATAATGTATTGCAATGAATTTTTATTTATTATTCTATATTCTTTATTATCTAAATTACTTTTACTTACCGGTAATTCTAGATTAATTATATAATTGGTGATATATTTATGTGCTTATCTACATTAACCCAAACTTTGATCAATTTATCCTTACTCATGGAATCTTCCTTTTACTATCTGCAAGAAATCTATTTTTTTACTGTACCTAAACTACTCCATTTTAATCTTATCAAAAATTATTTCTTGTTTATCAAGTAGATAGTAATATTTTTAGTCTACATTAATGCCACAGTATAAAAACACATTTTTTACAATACCCTGTATAAAACAGTACATTATCAATTAAGCTAGGTATATTGTATACAGTATGAATGAATGAACCAGCTTCCTAACATCACCTAGAAATGATTTTTTAGATGTTGAGATATAAGTCTTGGTTACTACTGAAATGATGAAAAGATAGTCATACTGAATAAAAAAAAAATTACCTTCTTGAAAACTTATCCCAATACAGTACCGACTTAAAAAATCACCACTCTACTTCATAGCAGAATTTTAAATATGTAACCTCTTGATTATAGTATTCTTGTCTGTCTTATCCAGTAAATTATACTATTTAGTATATTTAAAGTTTGGAGAGAGATACATTTACATCACATGGAGCACCTTTAATATATTGGATAATTATAACCCAGTCTTGCACATAATAAAAAATAAACTGTGATCTATCATGATTCTCTTCTAATTAATTTTGGGGTTAACTAAAATATTTGAGACCAAAAGACTACATGATTTCCAAATGATTTTTTATATGATCAAACCTGTTTCAATCCTGACTTCATGATTTCATCTAATGGTAATCCTTTTAATTCAGGTATCAAGTGATTAATAATTTGCTTTATTTCATTAGTGTATTTTCATAAAAACCCTCTAAAATATTGTCATGGATTAGATAATATGAATATCTACTGTTTTATAAGCTGGGTAAAGGGTTGCTAAATTCATACATCTACAATATAAATTCAAAAGATAAAATTTTCCATAGAAATTTGCAGTTACAACCTACCTGTGTTCAGTTTCTGCCAAGTGTAGTCCAAAAGTGCTTGAGCTTCCACGAAAGTTTTGTTGAGGGATTCTTTACTTTCTGGAATGAAAAGTGGGTCATGGAGAACTGTGGACAATGTATAACAAACCCATTCTCCAGCTACATCTTTTTCGATATTTTTTGGCATTGTAGAATTTTGGTCATGAATTTTCTGCTGATCATCCATGCCTTTCTGTCCTCTTTGATTATTTCTAAAATGCTCATCACTGACATTGTTGTCTATACCTTTATCATATATGTTCATATCTTTATTATCCTGGTCAAGGGTTCTTGAAATATTTTGGTTTGTGCCTGTGCTATCCATCTTGGTATCCCCTTGGCATTCTTTCCGCTGTTTATTTGATAAAGTTCTCATCTTATCACCATTCGAACTTCCTATTAAAAAAGAACTTTTTCCATCTGTGCTGTGCGGATTATCTTTCCTTTCATTTTGGGTCTCCTGCATCTCATTCAATTCGCTCTTTATTCTGCTTTGAAGGATATCCAAGGCTGTTTTTATATGAGTTTCTTCCATTCTCCCATGCCAGTTTTCTTAGTAAATGAAGTTCTCTTCTATTGTGATTTTTATTCCATTCAAGTTTTTGGTAGCTAGCATCCTCACATTTTTTAGTGCTAGAAAATCCTGAAAAATAGGAAGCAATATATCAATATTTTACACATAAACTGACCAAATTTTTAAAAAATCTATCAGTGAAAAACTAACTAACACACACACACACACTCTCTCTCTCTCTCTCTCTCTCTCTCTCTCTCTCTCTCTCTCTCTCTCTCTCTCTCTCTCTCTCTCTCTCTCTCTCTCTCATACAAACCATGCAAAAATCTAAATACTGTACTGCACTAAACGAATCATTGTAAATTACAATGAAGTCTCCTTCACTATCTCACCTCCATCTAGAATATGGAAGTCAGCAATGTAAACCGCACGCAAGATTTATGGAAATAAACAAAATCTTAATGAAAGAATTATTCATTTCTGTACTCTCATGAGGTTCATATAATGGCCCCAATTAAGCTCTTTAATTGCAATACACTGCCATATCAACACAATACTCTAATTAGAGGGGAATGGCTCTTTCTGTACAGTGAAAGAAAATGGAAAATTTCAGATTTCATTATAAACATCATCATTTGGTTAGCTTCGAAAAGGAAGCAATGTGAACCTCAGGTGAGTGTAGAAGTAATAGATTTTATCATAGAAATAACTTTTTTTCAATATTAAACTTACCCGGTGATCATATAGCTGTCAGCTCTGCTGCCCGACAGAAAAACCTAAGGACGAAATACGCCAGCGATCGCTATACAGGTGGGGGTGTACATCAACAGCGCCATCTGTCGAGCAGGTACTCAAGTACTCGATGTCAACACAGAACCAATTTTCTCTCTGTCGTGCCACCGGCAAGACCTATTGAATACGCTGTTGTTTTCTGGATTGATTTTCACGTTATTTGGTGAAGTATTCATTTCTGGTTATTAGCTATCGCTGTGCAGAAGTTATCTTCAATACTTCCTTGCATTCTTTTTTGGATTTTGGATTATTTGTTGACGACTTGGATAGATTTTGAATTCCCCCCTTTGACTAATTCAAGATGTCTGACCCTTCTCAAGTCCCCAAGTACAGGAAGTGTAGCGCTAGGGACTGTTCAAGGCGTCTTCCGAAGGCCTCTATCGATCCGCACACCGTTTGTTCCAATTGTAGGGGTAAAGCCTGTCAATTGGAAGATCGATGTGAGGAATGCGTTGGGCTTTCGGAATTCGGGTTTCAAGAATTCCTGAAATATGCACGTAGGCTGGAGAAGGATAGGATCAGGAGGAGTTCGTCTCGCTCAATTGATTTTTCCTCTCCCCATGCCCCTCAACCTATTCCTTCCCCTGTAGTGGTTGCACCCGACCCCCCTGCTAGCTCTCATCAACCTTCAATGGCAGATATGATGCGTGCCATCCAGGCTCTAGGTGAGAGAGTCGAGTCATTGGCGAATGACCGCAATCAACTCATGGCTGACGTCAGGGAGTTGAAAGGTAAAAGTGCAGTGGGAAGTGAAGTGAGTGTCAGTGCAGTGAAAAGTGTCAGTGTTACGCATGAGGGTGCGTCTGTTCGTGCCTGTCGTCCTCCCAGTCCGGGACCTCTTGCAAGCTCCCAAGCCCAGGGGAGAAGCAATGTCGTACGACCAAAGGGTTCGACAGGCTTTAATCAGCGGACAGACGTTCCCTCCGTGGTTTCGGACGTATCTTTCCTAGATCGTCCCACCCACAAGAAGACGAGTGAGCCCGTTCATTCCTCGACAGAAACGATGGACCAAGGTCTCACGGCCTCTTAAACGTAAGGTCCCTTCCGAGCAAGTCCAACGGCCCAGGTGTAGCCACTGGGTCAGTTCGGACTCGCTGCAGTCCTCCGACGACTGCACACCTCCTAAGAGAGGCAAAGTGGTACCGCAACAGGCAGTAACTCCGTCTGTTGCCGCACCCGCTGTTTTAGACCCTAAGTCACAACAGACATTAACTCCGTCTGTTGCCGCACCCGCTTTTGTAGACCCTAAGTGGTCTTTGCTGCAGTCTATGCAGACTCAGTTAGCTGCTGTTATGCAGGAGTTTCGTGCGGAGAAGGTTGACGCTGCACCCGTTAGCCTACAACCTGCCACGGTTGTGCGCCCAGCAGACGCTGAGGCTGCCTGCTCCCACACTCCAGCTGTGAGAGCTCCTCCACCCATGCGCAGTCGACCCTGCCAGACGCATGCTGACGTTCACAGACGCACGGAACCCTCCGTTGCCGTTCGTGAGCTACCACAACAACAAGAGGGTGGAGTTAAGCTGCCGTGTTTTGACGCGGTGCGTCAGCCTCCGCAACCCACGGTGGTCTCCGCTATGCTTCCACAGTCGGGAGTAGACGCTTTGCGCACCCACTCAGCTTTGGTTGTTGCCAGTTCTCAGACTGACCAACAGTGGCATGACGTTGGGTCCAGTGCAGCCACGCATGCACCCGTGCTGCCGGACTCAGCCGTCCAGCTTTTACCTACTCCGTTGCCTCTTCCTCCTCAACATTCAGACGATGGAATCTCTGATGATGACGAAGCTGCACATCTTGACGACCAACACTCGGACATCGAAGAACCCAAGACCACGCCTCCCTCCTTAGACTTTAGGAAAGTGCTTGCGCTGTTCAAGGATTTATATCCGGATCAGTTTGTGTCTGCAGCACCACGCTCGCCTCCCTCTGAGTTTGCTTTAGGCATGCAGTCAGCAGCACCTGCCTTTATGAAGCTCGTACTCGCTCGCTCGTCCAAGAGAGCTTTAAGGGTACTGGGAGAGTGGTTGCAGTCCAAGAAGCAACTTGGGAAGACATCCTTCATGTTTCCCCCGGTCAAGCTTGCTTCCAGATCTAGCGTCTGGTATGCCACGGGAGAAGTTCTCGGCTTGGGAGTTCCTGCCTCTGCCCAGGGCGACTTCTCAAGTCTGGTAGACTCTCCCCGCAGGCTGGCTATGAGACGCTCCAAGATTTGCTGGACTCCTTCGGATATGGACCATCTTATGAAGGGAGTTTTCCGTGGATTCGAAGTCTTTAACTTCTTGGACTGGTGTTTGGGAGCGTTGAGCAGGAAGACCTCCCCTTCTGATAAGGAAACTTCCATGCTCATTATGTCCTGCATGGACAAAGCCATCCGGGATGGTTCTAGTGAGCTTGCGGCTTCTTTCGTGTCTGGGGTCCTCAAGAAGCGGGATCACCTTTGCTCCTTCTTGTCAGCTGGAGTCACCCCATGTCAAAAGTCGGAGCTTATGTTTGCTCCACTCTCGAAGTGTCTCTTCCCTGAAGAGTTGATCAAGGAGATTGCTGCCTCCTTGATCCAGAAAGACACCCATGACCTGGTGGCGTCATCCGCACGCAAAGCCACCCCTTTGCCCTCCGTGCCTAGACCCAGGATGGACACTCCAGCGTCAAGGTTCATTCCGCCCTTTCGTGGCAGAGCCTCCAGCAGAGGAGGTGCTCGTGCCGGAAGTCTACGTGGGAGCAAGAAGAAGGGTTCCAAGTCCTCTAGAGGCAGAGTCTGACTGCCACCTTCTTCAGACAGCAGTGGGAGCCAGGCTCAAGAACTACTGGCAGGCCTGGGAGAACAGGGGCGCAGACGCACAGTCTGTGAAGTTACTCAGGGAGGGGTACAAGATTCCATTCTTGCGCAAGCCCCCTCTAGCAACAACTCCCATCGACCTCTCTCCCAGGTACAGAGAGGAGGACAAGAGACTAGCTTTACAGCAAGAGGTGTCTCTCTTACTACAAAAGGGAGCGGTAGTCATAGTCCGGGACCATCAATCCCCGGGCTTCTACAGCCGCCTCTTCTTAGTGCCGAAGAAGACAGGAGGGTGGAGATCGGTGCTAGACGTCAGTGCTCTGAATGTCTTTGTCACAAAGCAGACGTTCACCATGGAGACGACAAAGTCGGTTCTAGCATCGGTCAGGAAGGAAGACTGGATGGTCTCGTTAGACCTAAAGGACGCTTACTTTCACGTCCCCATCCACCCAGATTCCCAACCTTTTCTAAGGTTCGTTTTCGGGAAGGTTGTATACCAATTCCAAGCCCTGTGCTTTGGCCTAAGCACGGCACCTCTAGTTTTTACCAAACTGATGAGGAATATTGCCAAATTCCTGCATTTAGCAAACATCAGAGCCTCCCTCTATTTGGACGACTGGCTTTTAAGAGCTGCGTCAAGTCGTCGCTGTCTGGAGAATCTACAGTGGACTCTAGATCTGACCAAGGAATTGGGTCTCCTGGTCAATATAGAAAAGTCCCAACTCGTCCCATCCCAAACTATAGTATACCTAGGAATGGAGATTCAGAGTCAAGCTTTTCGGGCTTTTCCGTCGGCCCCCAGAATCAGTCAAGCCCAAGAATGCATCCAGTCCATACTGAAGAAGGACCGATGTTCAGTCAGACAGTGGATGAGTCTGGTAGGGACGCTTTCATCACTGGACCAGTTCATCGCGTTAGGGAGACTCCACCTCCGCCCCCTTCAATTTCACTTAGCTGCTCACTGGAGAAAGGACAAGACGCTAGAAGCGGTCTCGGTTCCTATTTCCGAGAAGATGAAGTCGTCACTGACTTGGTGGAAGAACAACATTCTCCTCAGGGAGGGTCTGCCACTGGCTGTTCAGACCCCCGACCACCTTCTATTCTCGGACGCATCGGACACGGGCTGGGGTGCGACATTGGACGGTCGGGAATGCTCGGGCACGTGGAATGCGGTTCAAAGCGAGTTGCACATCAACTGCAAGGAGCTACTGGCAGTTCATCTGGCCTTGAGAAGCTTCAAGTCCCTCCTTCTAGGCAAGGTGGTGGAGGTGAACTCCGACAACACCACAGCCTTGGCGTACATCTCCAAGCAAGGAGGGACTCATTCGATGACGTTGTACGATATCGCAAGGGACCTCCTCACCTGGTCAAGAGATCGAAACATTTCCCTAGTAACGAGGTTCATTCAAGGCGACATGAATGTCATGGCAGACCGCCTCAGCCGGAAGGGTCAAATCATCCCAACAGAGTGGACCCTTCACAAGAATGTATGCAACAGACTATGGGCCTTGTGGGGCCAGCCCACCATAGATCTGTTCGCAACCTCGATGACCAAGAGGCTCCCAATTTATTGTTCACCGATTCCGGACCCAGCAGCAGTTCACATAGATGCCTTTCTTCTGGATTGGTCCCATCTAGACCTTTATGCGTTCCCCCCGTTCAAGATTGTCAACAGAGTACTGCAGAAGTTCGCCTCTCACGAAGGGACAAGGTTGACGTTGGTTGCTCCCCTCTGGCCCGCGAGAGAATGGTTCACCGAGGTACTGCAATGGCTAGTAGACGTTCCCAGAGCACTTCCTCTAAGAGTGGACCTTCTGCGTCAGCCGCATGTAAAGAAGGTACACCCAAGCCTCCACGCTCTTCGTCTGACTGCCTTCAGACTATCGAAAGACTCTCGAGAGCTAGAGGCTTTTCGAAGGAGGCAGCCAGAGCGATTGCTAGAGCTAGGAGGACATCCACTCTCAAAGTCTACCAGTCGAAGTGGGAAGTCTTCCGAAGCTGGTGCAAGTCTAAATCAGTATCCTCAACCAGTACCTCCGTAACTCAGATAGCTGACTTCCTTTTATACCTAAGGAAGGAAAGATCCCTTTCAGCTCCCACGATCAAGGGTTACAGAAGCATGTTGGCAGCAGTCTTCCGTCACAGAGGCTTAGATCTTTCCAACAACAAAGATCTACAGGACCTCCTTAAGTCTTTTGAGACCTCGAAGGAGCGTCGGTTGGCCACACCAGGTTGGAACTTAGACGTGGTACTAAGATTCCTTATGTCAGCAAGGTTCGAACCACTTCAATCAGCCTCTTTAAAAGATCTCACTTTGAAAACTCTTTTCCTCGTCTGCTTAGCAACAGCTAAAAGAGTCGGTGAGATACACGCCTTCAGCAGGAACATTGGATTTACATCTGAAACGGCTACATGTTCCTTACAGCTTGGTTTTTTAGCCAAAAACGAACTTCCTTCTCGTCCTTGGCCCAAATCGTTCGATATTCCAAGCCTTGCTAATTTGGTTGGAAATGAACAAGAAAGAGTACTATGCCTGGTAAGAGCTCTTAAGTACTATTTGAGACGTACTAAGCCATTACGTGGACAATCAGAAGCTTTATGGTGCGCCATTAAGAAACCTTCTTTACCAATGTCGAAGAATGCAGTTTCTTATTATATCAGACTTTTGATTCGAGAAGCTCATTCCCATCTGAATGAGGAGGACCATGCTTTGCTGAAGGTAAGGACACATGAAGTTAGAGCTGTCGCAACTTCAGTGGCCTTCAAACAAAACAGATCTCTGCAGAGTGTAATGGATGCAACCTATTGGAGAAGCAAGTCAGTGTTCGCATCATTTTACCTTAAAGATGTCCAGTCTCTTTACGAGAACTGCTACACCCTGGGACCATTCGTAGCAGCGAGTGCAGTAGTGGGTGAGGGCTCAACCACTACATTCCCCTAATCCCATAACCTTTTTAATCTTTCTCTTGAAATGCTTTTTATTGTTGTTTTTGGGTTGTCCGGAAGGCTAAGAAGCCTTTCGCATCCTGGTTGATTTGGCGGGTGGTCAAATTCTTTCTTGAGAAACGCCTAGATTAGAGGTTTTGATGAGGTCCTTTAGTATGGGTTGCAACCCTTCATACTTCAGCTCCTAGGAGTCGCTCAGCATCCTATGAGGATCGCGAGGCTCAGTAAGGAAGACGTACTTAAAAAAGGCAGAGTAATTGTTCAAGTCGACTTCCTTACCAGGTACTTATTAATTTTATGTTTGTTATTTTGAATAACTGCTAAAATGAAATACGAAATACTTAGCTCTTAATGTTAACATATATGCTGGTCTCTACCCACCCCCCTGGGTGTGAATCAGCTATATGATCACCGGGTAAGTTTAATATTGAAAAATGTTATTTTCATTAGTAAAATAAATTTTTGAATATACTTACCCGGTGATCATAAATTAAAGGACCCACCCTTCCTCCCCAATAGAGACCCAGTGGGCCGAGGAGAAAATTGGTTCTGTGTTGACATCGAGTACTTGAGTACCTGCTCGACAGATGGCGCTGTTGATGTACACCCCCACCTGTATAGCGATCGCTGGCGTATTTCGTCCTTAGGTTTTTCTGTCGGGCAGCAGAGCTGACAGCTATATGATCACCGGGTAAGTATATTCAAAAATTTATTTTACTAATGAAAATAACATTTTTAACTTATATTCTGTATTATAACTGTATAATCAGAGTTTCTTATAATAGTAAACTCATAAACTATTTAAATTCATTGCAAGTACTGAAAATTTCATTGAATTGGTTAGTGCCCATGTATAACTATTATTATGATCCTGTAGCACCATAGTACTGGATAACTCTATCGTAAGCTCTTTGCATATCATAGATGGAATAGCCCCTGTTATCTGTTGGTCCTAGATTCTCTGCAGATATGATCTCTTAAGTAGGCTAATGAATGTGAGGTTTTATCAGTTTGTGATCAATACAAGTGTCTGTTTAGTTCCAATATTTATTCATATTGTATATCTTCTGAGTACGTAATTTAATGTACTTGACATCGAAGGTAGTCGCAGAGTACAGTACAGTAATGTGGTGACATAATCTTCAAACATATGTTATTTCCATCAGGCATAGAATTATTCATGTTGAAAGGTCATTGTTTAGGTTTAATTTTTTTTATTTGGTAATACAGTATGGTGTACAGTACTATGTATTAACTCTCTTAACATGGTAGCATGTGTAAAAACTGAGAGGAGTTTAATCCTGGTTCATTAACTAAGTCTCCAATTCATGATTTTATTGCTGCTTAATGCTTTAAAAAGGTTTTTTTAATGTTAGCAATTGGTTGCACTTCATGGGTTTGATGTCCATATTACGATATCAAGTGTTGGAAATTTAACTGTCTCTTATTGTAGGATATATTCAAGACATAGTTATAATATTATTGTGCCATCTAATAACCTCTTTATTTTGCAAAGAATTTCATGGATCTATATTAATATATGTTTTTATTTATAAATATCTTTCATGCATTGATTCAATATTTATACCTTATATCTTTTGTTTAGTGTGTTTAAGTCATCTTCCAATTACAGTTTGTGTGTTATTAATTCAGACAATGTTAAATGACCATAGTACCTTGTGCTTAATAAGAGCTTGATGAGGCATAGGAAATAATTTTTACTTGATTAGTGATAAAATTGAGTCACATTATGATTTTATGAGCATTTAAGGAGGAATTTCCCTTGTCCATAACTGATATTTTTGGTCAATTTTGTTAAGAATATGAGAATTATTAGGGTCTGGATAGTTTTATCAAATGGGTTAGACCAGGAAATGATCTCTGGTATTAATGTCATAACTAGGACTTTTAGATATTTCCTGTGGTGCGGAAAGAACAAAGGGTAGATATTGTGCTTTTAAAAAATAGCTTTGCTTCAATGCAAACTTATTAATTTAATTAGCCTTATATCATGTCTGTTTTATCTTCAGATACTTCACAGAAAAAGAAATCTTCCATTCCATCCAGCAGCCCTTGCATCTGGGAATAACGAAGCACCAACAGGCCTTTGATGGCAACTGAGATTCTTGTTTGTGCATCTCATTGTGTAAACAGGTGGCAAATATCTTTTGAAATACATTGCTTCTTTTATAGCACTCCTGTCAGAAATATGTTTTTGTGTTTTAATAAAGAATTTCAGAAATGTAATAACCATTATTATTGATGAAATAAAGAATTTTGAATTTGACATTTAAAGTACTGTACTGTATTTCAGCTCATGTCCCAGCTTTAGTAACGGCCTACCTTTGCCAATCCGCAGCAACTTGCGTGTTAAAATTTCCTTGATATATGCAGAGCTGTTAATTTATTTTGCTTAGCTCCCCCCTCCCTCTGAATTTGATCTTTTTGGTTATTTGCTTTACATTGCCTAATTAAGGGATTTTGACGAAGGAAAAATCTATTTCTGGGAAGAGGCCTGTGACGCCCGGTGAAAGGTCCTTCTTTTTACCTTTCCTAATATAAATCTTCCAAATATACTAGAGAAAGATAAAAGCATGGAATGCAGAGGTTACAACCCTCGCGCGAACACCTTGTAGGTGTCGTGTATTTAACGAAGGCGTGCGAAAACCACTATTCACAGGCTGTCTTCCATTTAGATAATCCCTTCATCAATGGGGAGGGCCGTGACAGGCCCTAGAGAACATAGTTGAACTACCCCACCAACACCTACCACGCACGCCCTCTAGGACGTCCTTCTGCAAGAACATATGGCTTGGCAAGGAAAAAAGGGGGTGGGTCCGTACCAAATAACCGGGAAGGGTTTCACCGGGCGTCGCAGGCCTCTTCCCAGAAATAGATTTTTCCTTCGTCAAAATCCCTTTTCTGGGGCGGCCTGTGACGGCCGGTGAAAATGTACCAGAGAATGCCTTCCAAGCCCAATACCATAATAACATAAGGAGAAAACAAACACCATGTAAGCCAATAATAATACTGTAAGTAAACATAAAATCATAAACTAGCCATAGGCATAGGGGACGTAATGCTAAAATAATATGAAGACAAGGGATCACCTGAGTGTCCAGTCGCAAAAGGAATCAATCTTACATGTCTAAGCATATCTAAACTTTAAAGGAATGGTAATTACAATAACAGTTAAATCATAGCAATTAAACATGGTAAAATAACTTAGGGCTAACGAACCACCCAGGAGAGTGGCGACGTGGTGTGAGAGGTGGTTAGGAAGGAGGAGAGAAGAGATGGAATACAGAAATAATCAGAGTTTAATGGGGGGAGATAAGACTCCCCGCTGCAACCGTAGGGTATTTAAGGGCCTGTAAGTTCTTTAGATAGTGGCGTTTGAAAACCATAGGAGATTTCCAACCCGTATATTTTTTAAGGTCATCAAAGTCCATGTTCTGGAAGTAATTGATAGAGGTAGCTATTGACCGTATATCATGAGCATGGGGAAATGATTCCAGGTTAGCATGTTTAATGAAGTAGAGGATTTGTTGTCTGATACCTTGAATGGTCATAGTACCCCCTTGTTCCCTGATAAATAAGGGGCCAGACGAGCGGGTGGCAGATCTAGCTAAAAAGGTCCTGAGAGTAGTGACTGGACACAGCGAAGGATCCTGGGGAAGAGAGATAATCTTCCAAGGGGACCACCTATTTTGCGGGTCCTCATTTTTAGCTAGGAAAGCTCTGTCTGGGGAAAGCAGTACTTCGCCTGTAGGGAGGAAATCTATGTTTACCGGGTTACGTGAGAGAGCTGCTAGTTCTGAGATTATAGCACCTGAGGCCATAGCTGTTAGAAATAGAGTCTTCCTAAGCAGAGTGATATAAGAGCAGGACTCGTTGTCCGTGTCTGACACGAGTTTGAGGACATTGTTCAGAGACCAAGAGACTTTTTGCGGCCGATCCAAAGGCCGAAGCCTAGCACATTCTTTTGGAATAGATGAGAAATAGGAATCAGCCAGGTTAATGTTAAACCCAACCAGGAAGATCTTCTTCAAAGCTGACTTGATGGTAGTTATAGTGCTAGCTGCCAAGCCCTTGTCAAATAGGAACCTAAAAAACGAGATGGCTAAATTCGGAGTAATACGAGTGTGGTCTGAATTCTTTAGGAAATCTGCTAATTTCTTAACAGCCGAATCATATTGACGAATTGTCGAGTCCCTTTTGTCCGCTTCGATGAAGAGAACGTTTTCCGGGTCAATGTTTGCGTCTTTATGAGCTGCAAACTTCATGAAGTCCACAAAGTTAGGGTTTTGGCTATCCTTGAGGAATCTGACACAGTCTGTGTTTGGATTACTTGGGTTAGTTTGGGGAATGGAATCCGGAAGGGTCGGAGTTTCAACTCGAGGAGGAGAGGAAACCAACTGCTCTTTGGCCAGTGAGGTGCTACTAAGGCCACTGCCCCCCGGAAGGAGCGTAGTTTGTGCAATACTTTCATTAGAAGATTCACTGGTGGAAATAGGTAAATCTTCCTCCAATGGTTCCAATCCAGGGTTAATGCGTCTATGGCATAAGCCTGAGGGTCCATGTTTGGTGTCACATAACACGAAAGTTTGTGATTCATCTGAGTTGCGAATAGATCTACCTGAAGGCCCGGAACCAGCCTGAGTATCCACCGGAATGAAATTATGTCCAGAGACCATTCTGATTCCAGTGGTTTCGTCCTGGATAGTGAGTCCGCTATCACATTCTGGACTCCCGCTAGGTGGGTTGCTGACAGGAACCAGTTCTTTTCTGCTGCCAAGGCGAAGATAGTGACCAGGATCTGATTCAGGTTGGGCGACTTGGATCCTCCTCTGTTGATGCAGTGTACTACGGCTGTGCTGTCTGACACTACTCTGATGTGGGTCGACCTCGGAGGAGAGTCTCTCTTCAGGGTCAAGAACACTGCCATGGCTTCGAGAACATTGATATGGAAGTGTTTCATGGCGGGTGACCAAGAGCCCTGAAACATCTGACGTTCGTAGTAACCCCCCCATCCACTCAGAGACGCGTCTGTATGAATTGTCACTTGTGGGGGTGGGAATTGAAGAGGAACCGATTTGGAGAGGTTCTTCTGTTCGGACCATGGCTGTAGTCTCATTTTCAAGACAGAGGGGATCTTCGAGACCTTGTCTCTCAAAGGTACTGTGGCTCTCTTTCTCCAAACTCGATTGATGTCTTTGAGTTTGGCTTTCAATAGTCGATCTGTTACTGGAGCGAATTGAAGAAGGCCGAGGATTCTTTCTAAGGCTCTTCTGGACACCTGTTTGTGTTTGAGAAAATTCTTGATCTTGGAAGCTATTTCTCTTACCTTTTTGGGAGGTAGAGCCAGCTTGTGCCGTGCAAGGTCCCACTGTATGCCTAACCATTCAAAGCGGTCTGATGGTAGTAGGCGGGATTTATGAAGATTGACCCGAAATCCCAGGTTGGCGAGAAAACGAAGTACTTTCTTCGTAGCTCTGTTGCATTCCAGGGCTGACCGAGCCCAAATAAGCCAATCGTCCAGATAAGCAACGATCTGAATCCCTTGGTTCCTGAGTTGTTCTAACACTGTCTCTCCCAGTTTCGTGAATATCCTGGGTGCAATGTTGAGGCCGAAGGGCATGACTTTGAACGCAAAGGCTTTCCTGCCTAGACGGAAACCTAGGTAAGGAGAGAAGTTTCGAGCTATTGGTACGTGATAATAGGCGTTGGTAAGATCGATAGAGGTGGTGACGGCCCCACGGGGAAGCAGGGTCCGTACCTGAGAGATGGTCAACATCCGGAACCTGTCGCAGAGGATGTAAGAATTTAGCTTTGACAAGTCCAGGACCACTCTCAATGCCGACGAGCCTTTCTTCGGAACTGTGAACAGGCGGCCTTGGAACTTCAGTGATCGAACCCGTTTGATTGCTTTTTTCTTTAGTAACTCGGTGGTGTACTCTCTCAGAATGGTAGTGGGTCTCTGGAAGAAGGCCACTGGTGGAGGAGGAGAACCTTGTGACCATTTCCACCCCAAGCCTTTGGAGACTATGCTGTGAGCCCACGGGCTGAAGGTCCAATGGTCTCGAAAGTGGTAAAGTCTCCCCCCTACAAGGACTATATCATTGCAAGGGAGTGAATCTAGGTCCCTTCCCTCCTCGAGAACCCCTTGTCCTAGGTCCGCCTCGTTGACGGAACTGTCCTCTAGCCCTGTAGCTACCTCTCTGGTGTCCACGAAAGGGACCTGAGGGTTCGTAGCTAGGGTTGTATGCGGGTGAGGGCATCCAAACAGGGTTGGGTTGGGTACCTGGGGGAGCAGTGAGGTAGACCACCTGTTGAGGGTGCTTCGGTTGTAGAGGTGACGAAGCAGCGGGAGACTGTGAGGACGAGTGGGTAACCGACGATTGCTGGTAGTGACCTCGGCTCGTCTTGTAAGGGGCAAACCTCTGTTTCTTCCTGAAGGTTTGCTTTTGAACCTCAACCCTCCTTTTGGCAGTGAGGCCCCACCTCGCTTGCAAATTTTGGTTTGCTCTCGCAGCGTCTTGTAGTACCTTGTTCACCTCCTCCTGAGGAAAAAGGTTCTTACCCCAGCAGGGGGAAGCTATCAGTCTGTTCGGTTCATGCCTGATCGAGGCCTCAGATAGAACGTGTTTCCTGCAACTAACCCGAGCCGAACAAAACTCGTGTAAGTCGATTTGGAAGGACAGAGACAGGTTCTTTGTGAATACCCGGAACAAGGTCTCGGTCGGATAAAGCAAGGCTAGGGACTCCACGGAGGTAATGGAGTGGAGAGACCTAGCTAACCTATTCCATGCCTCAAACTCAGTCTTGAGAAGATTATCTGGTAATTTGGGAAGCTTCTCGGAAAACAGATTAGAGGCGCAGTCTGGGTCTAACTTCCCTACTGTGAAAGTAGCGGGGGCATCATCCCAGATAGTAACGGTACTCGGAATGAGCATGGAGGTGGGATCCGTCTCTTTAAGAGCCGGCATGGCAGAACCTTCTTTGATAGCTTGAAAAGTAAGAGCTGCTACTTTATCTGTAATAGGCAAGGTAATAACTGGAGAAGCTGTAAATATGGTGTAGGCTCCTTTGTGTGGGGTGAGCTTGGAATTAGTGCACCCCCAGTCTGACAACATCCTGGCCCAGAGAGCTTGGGCCTGCTCTTTAGGAAATATTACCGTTTCCTTCGGTACCTTGTCTAACCTAACCAAGGCATGTTCTTTCAATCGGATGAAGCCGTTGAATGGGAATTCTAGTCCCGGAGGGTAAAATTCTAGGTCCGAGGACGGGTGCCTATGCCCTCCAGAGTTATGGCACCATCAATATATGGAGCATGTAAGGCAAACCTCCAAGGGTTGTTTTTCTCGAAGAGGGGTAACTTCGATGCGTCCGGGGCTGAAGGAGGAGGCATCCGAGTTCCGGAACGGATGAGACTCGCTACCATATCTTTGAGCACCGTCATAGCTCCTTGGTCTGTCCTAGACTGTTGTTGTAGATGCTGTTGTATCTGTTCTTTCACAATATCCCTGACCATGGCGGCGGATAAAGCGGGCTCCCAAGCCCGATCCTCTAACGAAGCCCTGGACTTAGTGGACTTCGACTTTTTAGGAGTCATGGTTTTAGGTACAGTAATATGAACATCAGGATCCTTTGAGGATCCCGGGACTGGTGACACTGTTAATGGCAAAGCTGAAGGCTTAAAGGTACGTAGTGGCTTCACCTTGGGTCGTACAGGAACGGAGGGACCTCGAGGAGAAGCCGTAGGTTTATCAAAGCCGTGAAAGGAAGTAGTAGAGGAAGGAGTGTGGGGTGAAAGGGGGTCCACCAACTCAACACCACCTACCTGCTCATCCATGGGTTAGTCGTCCAGATCTAGAAAGGGCTCGGCCTCCGTCACTAAAACCTCTTCCTCAGTTAGAATGGTTGCTCTAACCACCTCAATTAACGCGGCCGCTGTCTCCGGTGGAACTGCTGCAGTAGTAGAGCCTGGGAATAGGCGAGAAGCCATGTCTCCATCAAAGAGATAGGGTGCGCCAGACGGCGCATTCCTCCCAAAACCTGACACCCAAGGACGGAGAGTAGCTCTTGCCTCCCGGAGAGATTCATCATCAGCCTGAAAGAGGAGAGGGGATTAATGATGAAGCAAAAACTGATGTAAATATATAAAGACAAATTAATTCCTCGCAAAGGATATTAACAGGAACAAACTGGAACCAACTTACCTCCTCGCTCAGGAGTAGGGATGACAGCTCATAGCAGAGCATGCATGACTCCGGGAACCATATCATGTAGGGGGCTTGTCCCGGTTCCCGAGAGAAGGATATGGCGCAATGGGCATGGGACCGGCATAGATCATGGCCCATGGGATCAGTAAAGGCAGCGGAGCAGCCCTTGGCAGCGCAGCGGACTTTCTGTAAAAGAAAGAAGACATAAGTCTGGATGTTCCTTGAGATTCTGGTCAGTGACATATAAACACTTAAATCTTAATTATGTGTGAGTATGGTAGTAGCTAGCACCTTAATATATCAAGAAATTATATTAAAAATCAGTAACCACGTAACATGAATCTATAATCTTCATCGGTATCACATTGTTAACTTCGGATCTGAACGTCTGCTTGATCTCTGTTTGTACCGGAGATCCGGTAGCAAAGGCCCGTCATCGTGATATCGTGACCATCACCGGTACGATAACATTAACCTCAATTCTGAATGTCTGTGTTATCTCCAGTGAAGCCGGAGATTCGATGAAAAAGGGGCCGTAATAGTGTAATTGTGATCAAACATGACAAAGGTTCGTGTGCAAAAGGCCTCAGCCGGAGTCTGAGTGCCGGATATCACCTTTGCACTCCAAATATCTGACTAGTTCTCACCCAATGAGTATCCATTATAGCGGAGTATAACTCAAGGCGGAGCTAAGGGTGTCGGTATAAAACGACCCCAATTAATGACTCATACACTAACGTACCTATTAATAGTGCTAGCTATATTAACAGTAACCACATCAATAAAACGTGTATAACATTAAACGTACTATCATCAACTCGGATAATAAGGAGGAGGCCTGAATAACTCGTGATCGTATAAAAAACGGAAAACGGGAAATTCACCTCTCTTACTCGAGCTAATAAAGAAAACGAGAGAAGGGGTAACTCATATCTGTAGAACAGGAAACGAGCACTCTATGCTCTCGCTTTCAAGGTTACATAATAAAAAACTAACATCACACAATAATATGATAAGAAAAATAATAAAATTGATTGCTTTTTACTTAGTAATTGTAATAACCAAGAACGAAGAATAACGACAACGTAACAAATAAACAAGGATATAGTCTAAATCGAGCCTTCCTGAGGCGAGTACAAAACTAACAGACTAAATCGCTATTCTTCGTAGGTCCAAATTGGACTTGCAAACAAATAAATACCATAGTTAAAACTAATAATAATTACTGATAATACTAATGGTCATAAAATGTAAGTGATATAACCTAGATGACAGAGTACCAGATGGGCAATAATAACTTGAAAATTTACCGAAGCGAACATAACCCAAAATGGCTGCCGACACCGCGGCAGGACAATCGCTTCCAAAACTAAAAACCACCATACTGGAAACAGAACAAATGCCCGGTACTGCAATAAGCTGTCAAAACAAACTATGGTACTTAACATTGGTAAGGGTGAAGTAGCAACGTCAGTCATGTTGAATTAACGAGAAACACTTCGAAAAACACTTGTGCAAAAACAATCTCAACTTGCGGGCAAGTCCAAAATCAGAAGGATGTCCTAGAGGGCGTGAGTGGTAGGTGTCGGTGGGGTAGTTCAACTATGTTCTCTAGGGCCTGTCACGGCCCTCCCCATTGATGAAGGGATTATCTAAATGGAAGACAGCCTGTGAATAGTGGTTTTCACACGCCTTTGTTAAATACACGACACCTACAAGGTGTTCGCGTGAGGGTTGTAACCTCTGCATTCCATGCTTTTATCTTTCTCTAGTATATTTGGAAGATTTATATTAGGAAAGGTACAAAGAAGGACCTTTCACCGGCCGTCACAGGCCGCCCCAGAAAACTGATTTTAAGCGAAGCGAAAAATCTATTTTTGGGTGAGATAGCCGTGTCGTCCTGATGGAAGGTTCCTTTAAGTGGCTTCCTAGGGTATATTTGACTACAGTGATATTCCCAGAGAATTTAACTTAAGGTCTACAGAATTCTAACTCCTGGCACGAATATCCTTAAAGTTTTCCTTATAGGATATCGCATAATATCAGGGGACGTAATCTTGCCACGCCACATAGCAATCTGCACCCCGCATAGCGTTTACGCTTCGAGGGGAAAAGTGGCAAAATAAAAGAGGAGCCGTTATAAAGTTCCCTTCCTCCGGTACTGCTAAAGTACCCAGATGGCGCTATGATCGCCCATCCAGATGGCGCTATAATCGCCGCCATCTTTATTCCTTGTAGCGTTAAGCTGGTACTTATGGATACAGTATTATTGGGAGGGATCTTGCCAAGGCCTTTCATAGAAAGGAGGGCGGGTCCATCAGGACGACATGGCTATCTCACCCAAAAATAGATCTTTCGCTTAGCTCAAAATCCGTTTTATGGGCTCAGGCCATGTCGTCCTGATGGAAGTTTATCAGAGCATTAATGTATCCGTGGATTTCCCAGTTGTGCCTTAAACCTCAAGACAATATTTCCTTGGTCATGTAGACCTAAGAGACCTATGACATTACCGTTATATGTCATTTCATCTAATCATAGACTCTGTTAGTGCTTCCTGCCCCCTACAGGGAAGAGTCACACTAGACTCGGGAAAAGTCTCGAAGTATGCATATTTCATATGACCTACCTAGCCATCAAAAGAGCATACAGATCTCACTGTATGCCTTTAGCCAAAGTTTGTATTTATAAACGAACCCGAGTTCATGTCAGCCACCATAGCATCTGAGGTATATCAGCTATATACCGCAAAAGACAAGTTTGTATCTTGTATCGAAACAAGTTAAGTCTAGCTAGAAAGGTTTGTTTTCATATAGGAACAATGAATGAATGAATGATTTAAAGTTTTCAGGCATCCTGACATCTAAGGTCATTGACGCCGGTAACATTTAATTTATGTATACAAAAGTAAAAAATGAAATAAAATAAAAAATTAAAGAGTATTCAATTAAAATCATAAAAATTGAATGTCATAAAAGTTAAATATTTTTCAGAAGACCTGCTTCTGAAAGAAATCTCATATAGGAGCAAAGTAACTACCTTTGCTCAATATTATTAAGCAGAATAATAAGGAATGAAAGGAATGCTCACACACAATTTTATCAAAAGTGTTTAGGGCGAAATAAGACGCACGAAACAGTTAATCATTTATTGTCAGGCAATAAATAGAAATTCAGCATACATTTCATATTAATATAAGAATGCAAGTGAAATAATATAAGAATGCAAGTGAAATAATATAAGAATGCAAGTGAAATAAAATTTTCCAATATAGACCCTACAGAATAAATCATAAATACTTGTTTTATCTGAAAACAAAATGTTTTGCCACTCCAATGAAAATTTTATAAATTTTCTAATGTCTTTCTGAGACTTCTGTCTCTTTACGCTTGTGTAAAAAACACACGACACTTAGTGTTCAGTCTATGTTTCATCACCTCTGTACACTGGAACAGTCCATAATGTAACCTTGATGACATTTTCACTTACCATGTGCCCACATGTACACCCTTAGAATTATAGTCCCACATAATTCACTGCTCCTCGCAGCACTAAGCGACAGGTTTTAGTACACTACCTGCCGCCACCACGAAACTTTTTAATTCTTGCACTTGCTTCGTGTAGTGTTTGAAAAACACTCTGGATGACTTTCATCCAGTAAACGAGCAAAGGCTCTCGAAATCCATGAGCTGGAAAAAATTTAGCGAAGAAGCGACTTCCCTAGGATCATGACCTGCCGGTGTACTGTCAGGATCTGCTCTGCGAATGAAGTAAGTGATCTTCGCCCTTAGTTGTTTTAGAGATAAGTTTGAACCCGATGTTTCTCCTTTAAAGAGTTGTCCTCCCCTGAAGTCTGAAGTTCTGCGAAGATAGACCTTTACTCTCTCTACTGGACACAGACAGACTTCTTCCTTCAGAGGGCAGATTCTCCAGGAACCCCACCTCTTAGTGGATAGCTCATTCTTGGCAAGAAACGTTAAGTCGGGAAAGAGATTTAGCTCTCCCGTTTCGGCAAACTGGATATGGCCCTCTTCCCTAGAAAGGGCCGCTATCTCACTAACTCTAGCCCCTGAGGCTAGAGCAAACAAGAATATAACTTTTTGAGTCAAATCTTTCAAAGGGCAATTATCGTTGTCCAAGCTTGAAGCGAAATGTAGTACCTTATCCACTGACCATGAGATGGGCCTTTGAAGGTGCTGCAGGCCTGAGCCTAGCACAGGCCTTAGGGATTTTGTTAAAAATCTCATTAGACAAGTCTACTTGGAAAGCATAAAGCAAGGGTCTAGTCAAGGCAGATTTACACGTAGTTATTGTGTTGGCTGCTAAACCTTGTTCATGAAGGTGAATAAAGAAAGACAAGCAGAAATCCGTCGAGATTTCCTTTGGGTTTCTTGCCTTGACAAAGGCCACCATTTCTTCTAGGATGACTCGTATTGCCTTCTGGTAGATTTTGACTTATATTCCTCTAAGAAGTCTATACTTTCTTTCGAGATCCCAAACCTTTTCTTTACTGCTAGGGAGAGAAAATCATGAGATGAAGGTCTTGGGTTTTCTGTAATGAAGCGAAGACAGTCAACTTCTGCACTTGTTGAGACAGAACTGGGTCCGGCAGGGGAATCTGCCTCGGCTGTAATTCCAATATTAATGGGAACCAGTTGCTCCGGGGCCACTAGGGCTGCTGTTCCTTGAAAAGATCTCAGCTCGTTGAGGACCTTCATCAGCAGGTTGGATGGAGGGAACAGATAAATCCTGGTCCATTTGTTCCAGTTGAGGGACATGGCGTCCACTGCTTCCGCTAGAGGGTCCTCGTATGGGGCCACCTATCGAGAAGTTTCTTGTTGTTGCTCGTCGCGAAGAGGTCGATCTGCAGTTCCGGGACTTATTAAAGATGAAGGAGAATGATCTTGCATCCAGGGACCATTCTGACTTTATCGGAGCTATCCTGGATAGAGCGTCTGCCGTCACGTTGCGGAACCCTTGAGGTGAACTGCTGATAAGTGCCATCTCTTCATTTCCGCTAAACGGAAGATGGCCAACATCACTTGGTTGAGTTGAGGTGATCTCGAGCCTTGACGATTCAGACATCTCATTACCACCTCGCTGTCTAGAATCAGTCTTATATGGACTGAAGGGTGAGGGGATAATTTCTTCAGTGTGAGGAAGACTGCCATGGGCTCCAAAATGTTGATATGGAAGGTCTCGGATAGAGAGGACCAAGTTCCTTGAACTTTCTGTAGATGAGAGTGACCTCCCCATCCTTCCGATGATGCATCCGTGTGGATGATGACTGAGGGCGGAGTTGGTTGCAAAGGTGTTGACCTCTTGAAGTTCCTGGCCTCCGACCATGTCTTGAGAAGTGATCGTAGCCGACTCGGTATTGGTCTTCTTAGATCTCTTCGAGCGTTTGATGCGTATCTTCTCCAGACTCCTGATGCATCTTTTAACTGTGCTCTTAGCACTGGGTCTGTCACTGATGCAAACTGAAGGGAGCCCAGCACTCTCTCCTGTTGGCGTCTTGAAATCCTGTTGGATTTTAGAAGTCTCTTGACAGATCCTGCTATCTCTCCTCTTCTTTAATGGAATGGAGAGGCGATGTGACTGTAAGTCCCAATGTATGCCTAGCCATTGAAACTTCTGAGCTGGAGATAGTCAAGACTTTTTGGTGTTGATCTTGAATCCTAGATGTTCCAGGAACTGGATCACTTTCTTGGATGCTTGCATGCATTTCGTCTCGGATGCTGCCCACACCAGCCAATCGTCCACATAGGATACCACCTGGACCCCTTGTAGGCGTAGTTGTTGAACGACTGCTTCTGCAAGCTTCGTGAAGATCCTTGGGGCTATGTTTAGTCCGAAGGGCATGGCTCTGAAAGCGTACTTTCTTTTTTGTAGCCTGAATCCTAGGAAGGAGGAGAGTTGACGATTGATCGGAATGTGCCAATAGGCATCTGCCATGTCTATGGAGACTGTGTATGCCCTTTTGGGAAACAGGGCCCTTATGTATTGAAGGGTCAGCATCTTGAACTTGTCGTTCTCGATAAACTTGTTGAGTGGCGACAAATCCAGAATGACTCTGAGTTTGTCTGAGTCCTTCTTGGGAACACAAAACAGCCTTCCTTGGAATTTGATGGACTTTGCCCTCCTTATCACCCGTTTGCTCAAGAGCTCCCGGGTGTATTCTTCCAAAACAGGGGTGGAGAGTTGGAAGAATTGAGGAAATGATGGTGGAGCTGTCTTCCAGCTCCAACCTAGTCCGTTTTTTATTAAGCTGTGGGCCCAGGGATCGAAGGTCCAATGATCCCGGAAGAGTCAGTGTCTTCCTCCTACCGGAAGCATCTCATTACTTCTGGTTTCTGGAGGGCTTGCCTCCTTGACCGCGTGCTCCCCTACCCCCTCTTCCTCTCGAGGGACGTCTAGAGGAATCTCTACCTGACCCCTACCTTTAGGGCGAAAGGTGGTGATCTGCCTCTCATAGGCGGGAGTAAAGGCTGGTGACTTGAGTCACCACCTGCTGGGGTACCATCTGGTAGGTGGGTTGGGGCTGTGCCACCAACTGTGGCACCGCAGTCATGGGAAGTTGTTGTTGTTGTCTGGCAGGGCGAGATGGCACTCTTGGCCTCTTTGTCTTCCTCTTCGGTTGGGGACCCTCATCCGGAGAAGACTTCCTCTTAGCCGACATGCCTCACTTCTGGAGAATATTTCTATTCTCCGTGGCGGCCTTGTCGACTATTTCTTTGACCAACTCATTTGGGAATAGGTCTTTTCCCCAGATATTGGAAGATATCAACTTCCTGGCTTCGTGTTTGACCGCAGCCGAGGCAAACACGAACTCTCTACAAGCCCTTCTTGCCCTAACAAAGCTATAGAAGTCTTTTGTTAGGGTTGCCAAGTGTGTTTTGGCTATGACCATGAACATATCTGGGGATCTCTGTTCACTTGCCATTGCCTCCAAGGTCACCTGAAGGGACAGAGAGGCAGCAAGCCTCTCCTTTGTATCCTGTTCCCTACGCAGGAGACACTCAGACAACTTTGGGAGGTTTTCGCTAAACTGATGTCCAGCGATATCAGCCTCCAACTTCCCGACTGAGAAGGTATGCTGAATATCCTTCCAGTCTTTGTGATCCGTTGGCAACGCTAAGGAAAGGGGTCTACACTCCTCCAGTGTAGGGCAAGGTTTCCCAGCTTCCACTGCCTTAAACCCTTTCTCTGCAAAGGGGAAGGCTATAGTTGCTGGAGCAAGAAAAGAGGGATGTTTCTCACTCAGGGCCAGCACCTTAGAATTGGTGAAGCCCCTGTCCTTCAAACTGCTGGCTAGCAAAGCCTGAGCCTTCGTATGGTCAAGCACTATGACCTCCTTAGGCTCTGTCTCCTCCTTGGATACAGGTTCCGCATTTAGACGAATGAAGCAGTCTGGATAGGACTCAAAGCTGGGCCAGAAGTCAAAGTCCTCGATAGGGACAGCTCCCAGCTTCTCTGAAACAAAGATCTTACCGTTCGTAATTGGCATGTACTCAGCATGTCTCCACGGGTTTACCTCGGAGCACGAGGGAAGATCCTTTACGTTGAGTCTCCTCTGAGACCCACGGTTCGCTGCAAGCTGAAGAATCTCCTTCCTCAGCGCAGCTTCTCTTTGTTCGCTCTTCTTCTCGAACATCTCCATCATAGCTTTGATGGCAGACAGGGTGTCGTCCGACTTTCCGGGTTGAGGAGCGGAGAACGTAGAGGGCACCAGTTCTGGGGCAGGAACTGATGAAACAGACTGTATCGACTTCATCCTCTTCCAAGGACTTTCTTTTAAAAGGATAGAACAGACTTAGTGTGTATATGGGAGAACCTGAGTTCAGGCACTATTGAACCTGGCACCAGTGCTGAAATCATATGACAATCGATGACACATCATCCCCAAGAACCATCACTACTACTGGAGACAATGAGTACTAACTTGCTCCAAGTTGCCATCTCCCATACTCAAAAGTGAGAATAAAAAATATTCCTCTTCCTTACATGAGGAGACCTCATAGAACCTCCCTTATTTGGGGGATTAATGGGCTATGTGGTCTCCAAGGCTGGAGTAGTCATGTGTACCATCAAGGACAATAGTCTACAGCTAAGCAAACAGTTTAATCATGTGTGTAAAGGTGAGAAGAAAAACTAACAAGTCTGACACTCGCCTCATAAGGGAAAACAATGGAGAAAAGTTGGATGGCTATTATCAAGCTTCTGTTGAAGGGCTTATATGATGCGGCCCTCCTTCTATCCATTTTCCCCCTTGTAGGTGCTATGATCAGCTGAGTAACACATACATGGTGCACTGCTTAGAATTTTTTTTCAAGTAGTGTCTTATAAACATCCTACGCCCAGACAAACTAATAAAGCTATGGATGTCCTGAAAATGCATATTAGCAAAGAATGCTAGTGAGGAAGCAAATTTTTCCACATCATGGGATTTAGGAGTGGAGAGAGAATCAGCTCTCTTAATACGGGAGATCATTTGAATACAGATAGCCCCTGTTGAAAGACTTTTTGGTCTGAATATTTTGAAACAGTAGCTTTTGAAGATGTGGTCTCTGCAGATATAATTCCAGGATAGACTCTGGACAGAGGTTACCATCTCTCAATCCTAAAGCTATAATATAGAGGATCCTGCTTCTGAAGGGGCATTTTGTTTTTAGCTAAAAACAGAAGACCCAAAGTCAGAATTAGATGATGACCAGAAATGTTCTGGATAAACTCCCGAACTCTCCCAAAATCTCCCGAGGCTAGTTTTAAGAAAATAGCTCTGAAATAACTGCAAGGGAAATGGAGGAATTATCAAATTTTGCACTCTATCCATAAGTCAAGATACTGCATGAATTGGTGGAGATGGTCTTGTAGTCTTGTAGGGCAAAAGACTGGGTAATATTGTAAAGCATCTCAAAGTCTAAATTCACAAAAAAGCCTGCTTGATAAGTTTTGTTAATGCAGATTTGTATAATAAAACTTGATGGCTTAAGCTTTCTAACTCCAAAGGGGTGGACCAGAAAGGAAGCAAAGAATTCTGGGGTTATCTGGCATAGAGACCTATACCTTGGGAAAGCCATCCATGTCTACCACACCGACTGGTATTGTCTCATGGAAGAAGTCTTCTTAAAGTCCATCAAATATATCATGTTCGAGCTGAGAATTCCCTACCGTATACTGTATACAGGAGAAAAATTCCAAGTGAAGGTTTTGGATCAGAAAGGAGGAGGTGAAGATACTTATGACTCCCTACTTAATGATTTACTATGCTGACTGAAGAGGGTGCAACTACAGTCTCAAATGCTTGAGCACTGGATATCATTGGCTGTATAGCCAGTGTTCAGCTACTGGTACAGTTATCCCTGACCAGTCCTGAAGGATTATTCAAAGCCTTCAAAAATAAACTTGTTGAAGGAAACAGATAAATTTATGACCATCTCTTCCAGTCCAGGATTCAAGGCATCTCTTTCCACTACCTGAGAATCCACATTCAATGCTACATATAGTGGAAGTTTGTGGTTCTCTTTAATTGCAAAAAGGTTGACTTGGAACCATCTCTAGGATCTCTTGGAAAGAACTCTGACACAAGGTGCATGCTGTGTCCAGATTTGTCTGGACAGGGGGTTTACTGCTACTTTAAGAAAACGTGACAGATGGAGCAGGGAGAGGAACAAATTTCTCTACTGAAGGAACTTCATAATAGGAAGAGTGAAATGCACTGAGACTTTTATCGCACAGGATCCTCCTCTCCGGAGGCAGCAGACTAATACCTGGTTGTCTATGAAAATCTTGATATGAGAGTTCCTTCTGGGACGAAGTCTATGATAAAAAATACCACCATCAGTTCCAACACATTTACCTGAAATGTTTTAATCTGAGGGAACCATTTCCCAAACACATAAGTCTCCCCTGAAAGACCTCCCCAACTCGACCAAGATGAGTCTGTATGAAGGATCATGGAAATAAGGGGAGAGACCAATGGGACCGACATGAAAAGGGCCTTTGTTGTGGTCTATGGCTTGAGAATTCTTTTGCAGCAATTTGGCAATTTGGCCTAATTGTCTCGACAAACCTTCCAAACCATTCGTCTCTACACCCAATTGAAGGCCTTTAAAACCAGGTTGATTATTGAGGCAAACTGAAGAAGGCCCAAGACCTTCCTCAGTTGCTGTGTCCTGAAAAGCAGTTTGAAAGAAAGAACTTGACCTTGTTTAGAATTCTTTGCTGAGGTGTTTTTGGCAGGCTTAGAGTGACTTTTGACACTCCATCAAATGCCTACACCATAATATCCTTCTTGGAACTAGTCTTGATTTCATGAAGATGATCAGGAAACCTAGATCCTTAAGAGCTTCAAGACTTGATTTGTGGACCTGTGGAATAATTCTTTCTTTTGCCCAAATTAGTCAGTTGTCCAAATATGCAAAGATCTAAACTCTCTGCAATCGCAGGATTTTGATAACTGACAATACTAGTTTTGTGAACATTCTTGAGGCAATAATAAGTCCAAAAGGCATAATTTTTTATCCTGTATGAACTCCTCTCAAGCCAAAACCCTAGGTAAAGTTTGAAGTGGGGGCAATAAGGACATCCCAACAAGTGTCTTTTTTATCAATAATACAGGTTCAAGCCCCCGGGGATAATAATTAGTGGACATGCATGATGGTCATTATTTTGATTGTGTCCCATTAGATTTGTTTCTTAAGATGAGGCATGTCAAGGATCATTCTTCTCGGGTGAGTCTTTTTTCCATATATTGAATAGTCTGCTCTGGAATTTTAAGAACCTGCATTTTTCAGCCTTTTTCTAAAGGAGGAGTCGAGTCCCAAGGTTCTGGTCTGAACAAAATGATAACATGGAGGTGGATTTTAAATCCACGACCAACCCAGGCCTTTTGAGAGACTGCTCTATCCTCACCAAGAAAAACTCTGTTCTTGAAAATAATGGAGACAACTCCAGACCTGGGGTCATTAATTGATGAGGTTCTTTGCCTTTACAAGACTGACTAGGCCTCCAGTTTCCCCTAGTGTGCCTCCAGTTACCCATGTTTCTCTGAAAAAGTCCAGAAGGACCAGGGATATAGGACTGCACTGCCTGAGCAAGATGACTTTACTGCCTCTGCTCTTCTTGAGGGACCTTGGGTGTAGGATGAGGTTTGTGATGGGTATATGGAGCTGGTCTCTTTTCTGGTTGCTTGTGAGGCTGTTGTTGATTCCTACAGTAGACACAAGCCTTGTGAAAGGAGGGTTTCTTATTTTCTAGGTAAGGCCAAAATCCTTTCCTTCATTTCTCTGGAAGTGTGAAGTTGCCACTGCACTTGTGTTAGCTTTAGTTTTATCTAATGAATTTATATAGGGGATCACTACATAAAAACTCGTCTACCTTGACCTTCTCCAGATAATAGGCCGCACCTCGAATTTGGTTTTGACTAAGTTCTGTAAAACCTTGTAAGTAGATTTACGAAGTAACTTTGCTTTTGTTTTTGCTCCCTCCCAAAAAGGACCTGACAGATACCAGATAAAACAAGGTCTGTCTGAAAGTGAATTCTGCTGTTCTAAGATGGTCTGGAACAGAAGGAAAGCATTCACCCAATTGGTTGGTACCTTCTTGAGCATCCCATTTCTTAGAGAGAAAGACTTCACAAAATCCTCTAAGTTTTGTAAATCCTTCAAACACTTTAGGGTACAACCCTAAAATGGATCTAAATTTTTTAGGCAGGGTGAAGGCTCCTTTTCACAACATGTCACATTTTTACTGTTACCATCTTAGCCAAGAAGGGTGTTTTTTGGCCAAGCACTGCCATTCCAACCACTGAAGTATCAAGCAAACAATAGTCTAGAAGAAAACCTATAGCCTCTGAGACTCTATGCCACATTATTTAAAGCAGACTTGCACTGCATAAAGATAACCTCTTTGGAGGTTGGCTAGGAGCATGCTTTAAGGGATAGTTCTTCAATCCTTCACTGCAATTTAGGGAATGGTGCAGTTTTTAAACTCAAGATGTAAGATCAACACCCTTAGCAGGAAAAATATTTGACTCAGGCCAGAAGGCACATTTATTGCAAGGTTTCTAAGGGTTTCGAACTAAGTCTTCCCTTTCAACATCCATAGAAAAAGTCACCGCTGCTGATCCTCCCCCACATCACTGACACCCAGAAGACTCTAGCCAGGCAATAATGCCCTTACTGCAACTTTTACCTGATCCAAATAACCCTAAGGTCCTGCTACCACTGGACCCGTAAATTGGGATGGAAAGAGAACAGATGTAGAGTGGAAAATCCCCGGAATGGTAGAACCTTGAGCAGGATCACCATAGAGGGAGTGGATTGAAGTCTCAACACAAGTTGCTCAAATCCAGGCAGACAGGTTCCTACCTAGCAGAAACCTGGCTTGGAGCTGACCAAACAAGCTGACTTAACCCAAGGGGAGCACCTAAAGGATTATCTCCCAGGGAAGACCGAAATCTTCTCTGAGGACCCTTGAAATAAGACTGTCTCCTTTTCAGGATCTAAATCATACTCTGAACTAAAACCTAAAACATGGAAGGGGGGCCTGGTCCACCATGAAACCCCTCCCAAAATCCCTTACTGCCGAATCTAATGCTGTTGGACAGATGAGATCCCCAAGTTCCTTACTGGTTAAATACTCAGTGGACCCTGCAGTCTTAGCAAATCTTATCATCCTCATTGGAAGTAGATTAGTAGCACTTTCTCTCAAGCTTACTGCTAGTGGAACCTTATTCTTTGTGAAATAAATCCACTGTGAACATGTGAGACAGTTACAGGGTCCCCAGCCCAGTCCCAGGATGCACAACAGTCACTATGATAGAAACATCACTCGTGACATTACTTGGGGTTAGCCTGCCTATTACATCCACTTTGGTTATATTCAAGATTGATTTCATTCATCTGTAATGAAAAATTTATAATTGAAAACAATTATTTTAGTATTTCCAAGTAGAGGAGTGTACCTTCCCCCTATGCTGATAGATACCATCAGAAAACGGCTAATCCCTTCCCCTAACTATTAAGTAGATACCTGCCCCTTCAAGGAATTGCGGGTGTTTTCTCAACTACACAGTACTTGAAACCTGTGGTTTACTAAGCAAATAGGTAGGAAAAGGATAAAGCATATTAATGTAAGCCTTAATAGACTTCTAGAAAAGGCTACTAGATGGAAAGTATCAAAACCCACACGATTAATCCCTTCCCCCTATCAAATAGTTAGTTACCCTTTGACAAATTGAGGGTAAAAAAAGGGATTCATAACTAGGTCTAACTTTTATTCTCCTTAGCTATAAAGTATTCAAACCTATGGCTTAAAAAGTTAATTAGTAGGAAAAGGATCACAAATCCATCCAAGATTCAATTCAAGTAACCCTGTCTTCCCTCCAATACCTATAGTAAGTAAACAAGGAAGAGGAGGATCCATTCACTTGGAGGGGGGAAGCTACATGCTAGCTCCTCCCTTCTCTCTCTTGAACCTTTTGGGAGAGAAAGAACAATTCTACTCCAAATATGTTTGTATATTCACAAACAATCCCTTTCATAAGGAAATGCTACAAAAACAAGCTAATACAAATAAAAGGTAATTCGCTTATCCATTATCACCTTTCTATCGATAAAAGTCACAAAATTATAACACTGTCCTTTATGGGCTATGGAAACTAATCAACTCTAAAGCTTTGCCTACCCTAAGGTTAAATAATTCAATTAAAATTATATATGTACATCAATCCCACACCGTATCAATGTTCACCTATTGCACCCTCAGTACACCGTGCATTTATAAATATAATTCATGTAAATCTATATTGCATATTGCTTTTTATATTGTGTATTTCTGCAGGCAGATAAGTTTTATATTTTATTCAGATTTTAATTATTTTTTTAGTTAATCAGAAAGAAGAAAATGCATAGTGTGCTGTAGGTGACACAAAGTATCAAAGAGTTTTGATCTTGTTTTCTTGCTAAACACCTCAGAAAAGCTGTGAATAAAAGCATGTCTAATGTTAAAAATCACCTAGTGAAAAGTAATTAAAAGTCAATAATCGTCTTTGTAATTACTGTAGATGAAAGTATGGATGTTTTTAACAATGCTGATTTACTTGCATTCATATGATATGAATTTGAGGGTACAATCAGCGAAGATTATCTCTTTTACCAATCATTGCCAACACATCATACAGTTTAGTTTATTTTCAATTGTTTGAATGACTTCATAATTGGTAATGGAATTGAATGTTCAGTGTTTAAAAGTCAGTACTGATGGGGTTCCTGCAATGTCAGGAAAGAACAAAGGACTCAGGGCAAAGATCCAGGCTATAATGCTAAATGTCAAGTGGACTCATTGTTGCATACATAGAGCATCATTGGCAGCAAACTGATGACAGGAAAATTGAAGACAACTTTAGATGAAGCAGTGAAGGTACCTCATAAAAGCCCATTGCTTAAATTCAGGTATAATTTTAAGAGTTCTTTGCGAGCAGATGAGCAGTGTCCATGAGTAACTGCTCTTGCATTTTGAAGTGAAATGGCTATCTCGTGGTAAAGTACATACAGTACAAGTAATATGCTTTACATTTCTTCTGGATAAATTATTCCAATGAAAAGAGTGGCTTGATGACTTTTCCTGGTTAGCTATTGTGGTATACTGTATGTTGGACATATTTACATATATAAATGACCTAAATTTAAGCCTACAGGGGAGATCTGTCACTATGTTTAAAGTTAAAGATCAAGTGGAAGCCACGATCATGAAATTAGAAACACCCAAAGTGGTGTGTTTGAACTTTGTGACTTTCTTGAAAATTCAGAAGATTACATCCCAGATGAAATAAGTACAGTATCCTTTTTATTCAGCATCTGCAAAGTTTAAAAACCAGTTTCATAGATTATTTTCCTCCTTATGAGGCCAATAATTTGATTAGGGATCCATTTCATATGGATGTAAAATATATTAAAGAAATGCATTCTAGATTCAGCCCACAGATCAAGGTGTTATTTGTGCATTCAAGGCACTTTATATGTGAAAATCCCTGCAACATCTGGTCAAGTCTATGGGTGTGGATGATAACTTCTTGCTAAACAAGTACTGGTGTGAGTACAACATTGCAATGTGTCTCCAATATATCCAGATGGCCATAAAGGAGGTGAAGAAAAAAACATTCTATGCATGCTGGACAAAATTGTGGCTAAAAGTGTTCAATAACCATAACTGATTCTCTCTTACCGAATCCACTACTCGACAGTACATAAGGTAGTGAGGCTGGCGAAATGGCTTGGAGGAGATGACTTCACAGATAGGATTACCCATAACGTAAATGACCTGACCAAGGCCCAATTAGATCCGCTAACTGATGAAGATCTAATTGAGATGATGAAGTAGAAGAGCATGAAGATCCCGAGGAAGAAGAGGAATCCTGCCTAACTCTGGAATGCCTCTCAACTCTAGCAAAAACAGCAAAAGAACTTCAGAGATTGGGACATGCAGATGATTCTTGTGTTGCAGTTCAGAAATGCAGTCTACAGAATCATGAAAGTTTATAAGAATATACTTTTACTTGATAAAAGGCAGCATCAGCAATTACAAATTGTTATGTTCCTCATCTGGAAAAAAAAAAGAAGACAGGCACTACTCTTTCAACAGAAATGTACAATGATGAAGAGACTGTATCGTACCACCTGACAAAGCACCTGCTGAATTGGAGCTTTCAGAAGAGTAGTACTGTAATGTTCTTCTTTGCTGTGCAGTACATTTACTTCATCATCTACATACTTCAGTAATACACAGCTAATCATCATCATTAGTCCAGTAAAGATAGAGATAAATTTTTTGTATCTTCACTGGTGACTATTTCAAATTTAATTTTCTTTACATGCTGTATATATATATAAGGATGTGTCTACTATAAAAGTACTGTAAGTTTTAGCTTAAAAAGTGATTATGAGTGTATAAGAGGTTTATAATTCTTGGGATGGTTTATACAAGCTTAAATTTATAAAATTAAAAAATATACAAATTATAAAAATCATGAAAAAATATACTGTATTTATTGTAATTACTTCACAATTTTTTTCAACTATTGCTGGGGTTCCCAGAATGGAATACCCTTGATAACCGAGGATTACTGTATATATTGTATATAACATTCATAATTTAGCTTCCTCGGGTACAAGACCTCTTGCTAATTGTTTTATGAAGGCTCAATACTGAAAGATACCAATAAAACAACTGTGCAGTAACTTTCAGTAGAATAACCATCATATATTTGGTTAGCATGCAAAAATATGTTAGGCTTTGTCAGCATAACATCTAAAACTGGGTAAGCAATTGGGGACAGCCAAAATAGCCATATAATTTCATAAGTATTACTGTATATAAACACTCCCAAGCTGATCTGGAAAGCCGGAGTGAAAGGAGTCATATGCTTGCAACTGAATAGCACAAATAGTTGTATGCTAGATATATTAGTCTAAAATTTATGGCTAGGGATTTATACGTAGAAAACTTTTGATAAAAAGTAAATGAAGAATAAAGATCATAACACTGGAATAGGTAATATAATATGAAAACTAAAATACCTCCAAGCAATCAAGATTGCCGGAGACAAAAAGAAGACTGATGCCATATAAACTGATTGCAAAAAGAGCAAAATAACTATTGAAGGCTACCTTGAACAGTAAATTAATCCACCCATTATGTTAATGCTATTATAGTACTATTATTGTACTTCATTCCTGTTACTTAACAGTAAACAAAGATTTCTCATTGTATGGGAGCTGACAGAGCAGCGTGTTTACGTCTCCGCAACCAAAGAGAAAATGGTGGCTTAGTGCAAGTTGGTGCACAAGTAGCATTGTCTCCAATAACAAAGATGGTTCTTGGTGATGAATGTCATCGAACGCCAAATGACTTCAGTGTTGGCGCTTCTGTGCCGAGTTCAATAGTGCCTGTCACAGGTCTCCCTCATACACAGAGACTTTGTTTTGTACGTTGAAATATTGGCCGTTGAGCAAGAGACTATATTTCTTTGGTATTTTATATTTTATTGGATTCCCTGTTCTAGCATTTTACAGGAAAGTCCTTGGACACCACATAATACATGAACCCTAAACTGGAGTGTAAGTTGTCTTTAAAGGAGGCAGCATTAGATGACTTGGAAGAATAAGCAGCATTAAAACTTACCTTTATCAACTTATTTAGATCTATTTCAGAAATAAGTTTCCTTAACTATTGAAAAGGCAATACCTCATCAGAGTGGAGTTTTTCCTCCACATTATCCTAATTTTTTGTCTTCCTAGCCTATGAATTCCCTAAATTGGGAGGAGAGTGATGGAAATGGAGGTACAGGAACGAGAAGGAGAGGGAGACCAAAGTGAAGGTGGATGGACTGTATCAAGGATGACCTTCTATCAAAGGGATTAACCGGTGATGAAGTGTGGGACAGAGGTAGATGGAGAACGCTGGCCAGAAACATCGACCCCACATAAAAGTGGGAAAAGATACAGACAAAGAAGAAGAAGAGGAGCCTATGAATCCTCTAAAATGGTAACTTCAGGCTTTTATATTTGATTATTATCAATGGTAACCTTTGAACCTGCACTAGGCAAGGGGCTTGTTTGTCCAGTTGAGATAATAGCACCTACATTAACACAACTAGGGAAAACTTTAGATGTGCCAGTTGCTGAGCCTACATCAGACTGAAGCTCACTCTCTCTGATACATGATGCAACCTTTCAGCTCCCACTGAAACTGTAAAAGCTTTATTTAAAATTTGTCTTCCACAGGATTCATATGACATGCCACACCATTAATACAAGCATAAATAAGTTGCTCATGTGTGCTTACTTCAGCGAGCGGTGGGATATTTGGATTCAAGATACCAGCTTAGCCATCTATCTCGGAATCTGGTGGTCTTAGAGAGAAGACCGCATCACGGAAAGGCAAGGGTTTCACAATAGAAGGACCTGAATTATTAGTTAATTTTCTCTGTGCACCATCAGAACCCTTTTTGACAGGTACACTAGAGCTGCTTGGTAAAACTTGAGGAGTTAGCCTCAGGTTCAAGACAATGCAGGTTAAGATAGAATCACTGCTTTTGCTAGAAGACTCACTGGTCTTCATAGGTTTAACAAAAAAAGAAAAAATAGGAGAGAGCTTATGAAGCTAACTACTGTTGACCCCAGAAAGCTAATTGATGGCTATAGTGCAAATTTTCTCCCCTGTTAAATGTTAATTTCCTTTTATCTTTGGAACTCTTTAACTGATCAGCTACCAGCTAAACAAACCTTTCCATGAGAGGAACTATAAGCTAGTCACATTCCTCCCAACGATTATCAAAATCTTAGTTTTACCGCCTTCACTAGACAAAGAGAATGAAAAACATGACTGCCTGGGCAATAACCCCCCTGAACAACCTTCACAGGCATTATTAACAATACCAGGAAAAGACATCCCCTTACTATTCAATACTGTCATAACACAAATCACAAAAAAGCCCTTAATCTTTAGCGTCTATACCATGCAAGCCCAATAAGGGAATTGGAAAGACAAATCCTTTACGTTATACTCATGATGAGGTAATTACCATTAACCACCAAATTTGTCTCAATACTTTACTAAGAGTGGTAAGGCTATATTACAAGGAAAGAAAACATGAATATTTCAGTTCTAGGGTAAACGTCTGTAATCAACTAAGCTTCAAGAGAGAAGCATTATGAAGACAAGCAGAACGAGGAAAACCCATTGCAAAGAATGAGGTTGGAGGAATGGGGCTATGAGGAAAGAGAGGTTAATTGGCATTTCCCTCACTTATCAGAAGATAAGGGTACCTCTGAAGGCGAAGATCATCGATCAACTGCACCTTCAAGGGCTCTGGGCTGGATGAAAGGGGTCACATCAAAGGCTTCCCTCTGCAGGGGCAGCAGAGGACATAACAGCAAGAGAAGACGATCCTTGAAATTACAAGGGTTTGCTAAGGTCTTTCTTTTGTCACAAAGCTCTTCAAGCCTACAGAGGGCCTCATCATCCTTAGTGCATCGTCTTCAGCCGTATCATCACCTGAAGTTTCATTTTTGGGTTGCAGAGGAGAAGGAATACCAGCTTCACTAGGGGGAGCAGATAAGGCTGCCTACGAAGTTGGCCTAAGTTTAAGTCAGTGTCATCATCCTTTTTTTACTTCCCCTCAGAGGAGGGAGTCAGAAGGTTCAGAAGCCAGAGTACCAATGAGAGAGAGGAGAGGTCCAGTGGATTTCTTAGACTTCAAAGAAGACCCCGAAGGAGAACTATCTTGGTTGGACTTCTTCCTCCTCCTACCATACTCCTGCCACTGGGAGGACGATCACTCCTCAGAAGGGTATGACTACAAGAAGTCATGACCCTACAAGAATGGTACGAAGAATGGGGATACAAAGACATCCTGCTCATAAGGGTTCTACACCTACAGCCTAGAACTCATGGGTAGGACCACATGCCTACATATGGTTTTTCCATTCTACCAAAAAGAGCAATCGAATGTTCTGCAAAGAGAAAATGAAAATTAAAGCAGCCAAGTTAGAAACACCGAGAGTAAGTCCATACTCTTTGGCAGCTGAAGTTAAAGTGGCTACTCAGTGAGCTAGCAGGAAGCTGGGGCTTCCCATATTACACACTAGTAACTACTGACATCTCATAATTTTAAACAGCTGAATTTCCAGCTTCGCTGAAATCAAACTCCTATTAAAGGACGAGGGTTTACGTTTATGTAATAACAAAATTAATTTGAGGTTCAATGCTTTTCATTTTATTCACAGCTCATTATTTTTCATTAATTGTAATATTAACAATTCTGAATGGCTTTATAAAAAAAATACTACTTGGCATGGTGTACCACTTCAAATCCAATTATAATGGCAAATATTTAACTAGCACAAAGGGAAACTTATCTACAAATATATATGCAATATTTTGTAGAAATTACATGTTCAAGTTGAATATTTTAATATAAATTGTTAAACATTATTTTCAAACTGATTACAAAGGTACAGTACATTCTTTTACTTACCATACAAGAAGTCTGGAAAACCATCAAAGGATAACCCTTCAGAGACCCTACTTGTAAATGGGGCTAACTCAGCAACTCAAAGTTAGAGGAAAAATAAGATTGTCCAACATTCAATTTGCACTGGTGACCTGGCTTGACTTCATCCCTGAAAGTATTCAATAAACTATACAGATTATTCACTTAATGAGACTACATAAATTAAAACATGATCCTGAATTTTAAGAGACAAAAACAGTTGTTCTTCTAATGGCCATTTACATAATAGTAACACTGGTTACAGTAAAATTAGATAGGAAGGTACAGTAAATAGATAGCTGCTAAATATCTTCCAACAAGCTTACTTAGTCTTGTCCAAATCTGCATTTTTTAAGACAAAGTAAAAATGCAACTTCTACTATTCCTAAATTCAATTCAAGGGAAAAATAAAAATCAACAATACACTGTACAACACAGTATTGCTAAGAATGATGAAAACAACAGTTAGTCACCTGAAAATGAGTGATAAGTAATATCAATAAATATAATTTGTGCTTAATATCATTACATAAACAGATCTCGTGTAAAATGCACAGTTTCAGAGAAGAAATAACAGACTTTTGACTTTCAAAAATGCATGTAGGGAAATTCATCAAATTCATAGCACTAATCTTGATGTCTCATTTGAGATCTCAAGTTGTTATGTTAGATGAAGTTTATGAAACAAACTAGGCAGATACAATCTTCTATACCTTTCATAAATACCTCCCTTCTATCATCGCCTTATAACCTTGCTTTTAGAGTGCATAGTGTACATATTTGGGAAATATGTCATGAATTGTTACCGCTTATTTCATTCTTGTTTTTTCTTAAGTTTTTTGGTATACTGTGCAGTACTTGACATCATCATCGTTCTTACTCTTATATTGGTTATTCCATTTATGGAGTCAAGTCACTAATGAGTTCTGCGCACATTATTTTGTGTCCTCTTTATCTGCAAACCCTCTCTCACCACGATTTTGCTAGCTTTCTCACTGGTCAGCTCTCTGCCTTTCTATACAGTATCTACCATTCTTTTTTTTATAATAGCTCCTTTCCTCATTAGTTTTCCAAACCATCTCATTCTAATTATCACCATGAAAACACTAAATCTTTGTGCTATTTTCTTATTCAAGATACTGGATGTTTTTTTGGAGCATTTCATGCTCACACCTTTTCAGGATATTTTAATATGACAAATTCATAGATAATTTGTATTTTTCCTAACTATACAAACCTTAGCTATTTAATAGGGGTATTACTTTCGGCGTAGCTGAAATGACGAGCCATTAAAATTTAACGAGGGTTTACTACCCACACCGCTAGTTAGCGGGGGTAGGGGAGGGTAGCTTGCTACCCCCCCCCCCACACCTGTGCTTGAGCTCTCTTTGCTTGGAGGTAGGACTTCAAGGGGGATAGGGCTGGCGGGCAAGTTTGATTAAATAGCTAAGGTTTGTATAGTTAGGAAAAATACAAATTATCTACGAATTTGTCATTTGTTCCGTAACTGACATACAGACCACGCTATTTAAAAGGGGTGACTCACCCATTAGGAAGGGTGGACGTCCCAGCCAGTACTGGCTTTTTGGCTTTGCCCGGGGGCTCGTTATTTGAGTGTGTCAGCACCCAAGAAATAAGGACTCCCAGCACCTTGCTAGAACCTTGGTACGCAAGGACTGCAGCCTATGCAAGCTGTGTGTGAAGGCATAACGAAGTGTGACTCGTCCTAGGAAGTTGATCTGAAGTTCTTTAGATGGAAACTTGTAGACTAGGACTCTCCCAATACCACCTCGTCAGGGTATGGGGACGTGACAGTATTAACTTAATACTAGGAACACAAGGAAACATGGTTTACCTGCAGTGGTTTGAGGTCAGCTATGCAGAGAACCCAGGATGCTGCTTTCCCCAGGAGAGGGGATGATGAAGAAAAGAATAAGGTCCAGTCAAACCTTTTCATTGATGCAGACTAAAACCGGGTAACAATGCCCTCAACCTTCTGCTACTTGTCCAATAAGGAGCTTGAGGTTTTAAACCAGCTGTTGTGCAGCCACCACAGGGCCGATAGAGAACGTATCGTGCCTCCTGTGGTCACGTCTTGCAGGTAGTGGGCTGTGAACGTTGTCTGACGCTTCCACACCCCAGCTTGAAGGACCTGCATCACTGAAAAATTCTTTTTGAAGGCCAGGGACGTAGCTACGCCCCTGACATCATGTGCTCTAGGGCGACGTGACGGAGGAGGATCTGGATTCAGGGACAGATGAATCACCCTACGAATCCATGCCGAAATGTTCTTGGTGACCCTCCTCTTAGTCCTCCCTGTGCTAACAAATAAGGCTGGCACATGAGGACGAACTGCAGCTGTTCTTTTAAGATATAGCCTCAAACTCCTTACTGGGCATAGTAGGAGATGGTCTGGGTCATCTGTTACAGAACGGAGACTAGAAATCCGGAAGGAGTCGAATCGAGGATCCGCTACTCCAGGATTCTGAGTCTTAGCAATGAACTCAGGGACGAATCTGAACGTTACCTCCCCCCATCCCCTTGAATGGGCGATGTCATACGAGAGACCATGAAGTTCGCTAACACGCTTGGCCGAAGCCAAAGCTAGTAGGAACACTGTCTTCCAGGTTAGGTGGCGATCTGAAGCCTGGCGTAATGGTTCACAGGGAGGTCTCTTAAGAGACCTGAGAACTCGAACCACGTTCCATGGAGGAGGTCTCACTTCCGACTGAGGGCAGGTAAGTTCATAACTTCGTATGAGTAGGGAAAGTTCCAGCGAAAAAGAAATGTCCATTCCTTTCAGCCTGAAGGCTAGACTTAAGGCTGAGCGATAGTCTTTCACTACCGAGACTGAAAGGAGCATTTCTTCCCGCAAATACACGTGGAACTCCGCTATTGTTGGAATAGTGGCATCGAGTGGAGAGATACCCCTTCCACGACACCAACCACTGAAGACTTTCCACTTTGCCTGGGAGACAGCTGCGGATGACTTTCGCAGATGTCCAGACATCCTGACCGCAACTTGTTGCGAAAATCCTCTCTCAGCGAGGAGATGCTGGATAGTCTCCAGGCGTGAAGTCGTAGCGAAGCTACGGCTTTGTGGAAGATGTTGGCATGTGGTTGTCTGAGTAGATTATGCCGTGAAGCTCTCTTGGTAGCTCCGTTAGGAGTTGCAGAAGGTCCGGAAACCATTTCGCGTGGTGCCATAGCGGAGCTATGAGGGTCATCGAAAGATTGACCGATGTTCTGGTCTTGTTGAGCACCCTCCTCATCAGACAGGACGGGGGAAAGGCATAAACGTCGATGTTGTCCCAACGTTGTTGGAAGGCATCTTGCCAGAGAGCCTTAGGGTCTGGGACTGGGGAGCAGTACAGCGGAAGCTTGAAGTTCAGACCTGTTGCGAACAGATCCACAGTCGAGAACCCCACTGTCAGGACTTTGTTGGCTATTAGATGATCCAAAGACCACTCGGTACTCACTATCTGAGACGCTCTGCTCAGATTGTCGGCGAGCACATTCCTCTTGCCTGAAATGAAACGTGCCGATAGCGGAATCGAGTGGACTTCGGCCCATCTCAGCATCTCTACTGCAAGATGGGATAGATGCTTTGAAAAGGTACCTCCTTGTTTGTTGATGTAAGCCACTACTGTGGTGTTGTCGCTCATCACCACCACAGAATGACCCGCCAGGTACTGTTGGAACTGTTGAAGAGCCAGAAAGATGGCCTTCACCTCTAGAAGATTTATATGGAGGCACTTTTCTGATTCTGACCCCAGGCCTGAGGTCGTGTGGTGCAGTACGTGGGGCCCCCACCCTTTCTTTGAGGCGTCCGAAAACAGCATCAAATCCGGGGGGAGGACGAGAAGATCCACTCCTCTTCGTAGGTTCTTGTCTGTCACCCACCACTGGAGGTCCGTTCGTTCCGCAGGTCCCATAGGGATCATGATGTCCGGGGAATCGTAACCTTGATTTCACCAGGACTTGAGCCACCACTGGAGGGATCTCATCCTGAGGCGACCGTTGGGAACTAGACGAGGCAAAGAAGAAAGGTGACCGAGGAGTCGTAACCACGATTGGGCTGGAAGTTCTTTTCGTCTGAGAAAAGGGCTTGCGACCTTCCTCAGCCTTGCTACCCTGTCGTCTGATGGGAAGGCTTTGTGGAGATTGGTGTCTATAACCATGCCTAGATATACCAGTCTTTGAGTGGGAAGCAGAGAGGACTTCTCGAGATTTACCATGATCCCCAGATCCTGGCAAAGTCCCAGAAGTTTGTCCCGTGTTGAAGAAGGGATGACACCGAGTCTGCTAGGATCAGCAGTCGTCCAGATAACGGAGGAGACGGATGCCGATCCTGTGTGCCCACGAAGATATTAGGGTGAACAATCTGGTGAAAACCTACGGTGCTGTGGAGAGACCGAAATACAGCACCTTGAACTGGTACTCCTTGTTGTCTATGCTGAATCTTAAGTACTTCCTTGAAGACGGATGGACTGGGATCTGGAAGTACGCATCCTTCAGATCCAGTGTACACATGAAGTCTTGCGGTCTCACTGCTAGTCTGACCGTGTCTGCGGTCTCCATGCTGAACGGAGTTTGTTTGACAAACTTGTTCAGAGCCGCGAGGTCGATGACTGGTCTCCAGCCTCCAGACGCCTTCTTTACAAGAAAGAGTCGACTGAAGAAGCCTGGGGATCCATCGAGGACCTCTTGGAGAGCGCCCTTCTTCAACAGGGTCTGGACTTCTGCTCGAAGGGCTTGCCCCTTTGCTGATCCCATGGCAAGGGAGCTCAATGACACTGGATTCGTCGTCAGGGGAGGTAGAGATGTTGTGAACGGGACGCGATATCCCTGACTGATTACGGAAATCGTCCAGGAATCGGCCCCGAGTTGCTGCCACCTGTCTGCGCAACTTTGTAGGCATCCCCCCACTGGTGGACATGCAGGGGGACTGCCAATCCTAGCGTTTACGGCCTCGGCTGCTCCATCTAAGATTCTTACCTCCTCTGGAGAGAACAGGCTTGAAAGCCTGCATAACTGGTCTGATTAGCGGACCGAATCATGGCTGTTGACTGACAGCAGCACTGTCAGACACTCCCTCTGGAGGGACAAGGATCGACGGATCCCTGGGAGGAGTTTCAATAGGGGGGTTCGCCTGAAAAGAAGAAGAAAAGATCCTGGACATTTCAGGATGCTTCCCTTCTGCCGCAGTGCGCGCTGTTATGCACTTGCGGGGAGGGGAATGCGGCGATGGCGACCTTGCCGTGCGTTGTCCAGCAGCCTCGTGCGCGGGAGGGTATTAACGCTCATGCAGGGACGCGTAATGCTGCTCACGCGATGGAGAATAGCAGGGGGCGCGTGCGGGCGACTGCTGGGGCGCGCGCGGGAGACTGCTGGGGCGCGTCCGGGAGACTGCTGATTCGCGTGCGTGCGCGGGCGGCCGATTGCGAGGGCGCGCGTGGGAGAGTGATGGCGCGTAGGAGCGCGCGCGAGAGACTGTGGGTACACAGGAGAGCGCGCGTGGGAGAGTGATGGCGCGTAGGAGACGCGCGAGAGACTGTGGGTACACAGGAGAGCGCGCGTGGGAGAGTGATGGCGCGTGGGAGAGTGATGGCGCGTGGGAGAGTGATGGCGCGTAGGAGAGCGCGCGAGAGACTGTGGGTACACAGGAGAGCGCGCGAGAGACTGTGGGTACACAGGAGAGCGCGCGCGGGGGCGAATGTTCGCGCGCACAGGGGCGCGCAGGGTCAGGTCGTTGAACACGCGGGCGAAAGTTCGCGCGCCCCAGTAAATGTCGTAGGGGATGCGCGCGTGCAGGAGAGAAGGGCGCGCAGTTGGAGCCTGTGCGTGTGGCCGCGCGTCAGTATGGTGGCGCGCAACTGTAGGAGAGAATGGGCGTGCAATTGTAGGAGAGAATGGGCGCGCAACTGTAAGAGAGAATGGGCGCGCAATTGTAGGAGAGAATGGGCGCGCAACTGTAGGAGAGAATGGGCGTGCAATTGTAGGAGAGAATGGGCGCGCAACTGTAAGAGAGAATGGGCGCGCAATTGTAGGAGAGAATGGGCGCGCAACTGTAGGAGAGAATGGGCGCGCGCGCGTAACCTCGCGGGTGCCAGAGGGTGACTGCGCGTGAACGCGCGATGGCGAGCGCTGGCGACAGCAGTTGGCACGTTGGCGAGCGCTGACGCGTAGGAGAAGTTTTTGACTTCCCGACAGCGCCCAGATCCGAAGATCGTGGGCACTCAGGAGAGATCGCTGTGCGAGGGCGCTGGCGCGCGGGAGAGCACTGGCGCGCAGGAGAGCGCTGACGCGCTGGAGAGCGCTGGCACGCAGGAGGTTGCTGACGCGCAGGTGAGCGCTGGCGCGCTACCTCAGCCAAAGCCTGGCGCGCAGGAGAACGTTGGCGCACATGTCCATCATGGCGCGTAAGGGACGTATGCGAGCGATGGCGCATACGCCCTTGACGCCCCGTAACATTGTTCGATGCCTGACGAGCATGCAAGTCAGGTTTCGTAAGCGCGTAGCGCGCATCAGCTCTCAGAAACGGTGACGGCAGGTCAGCAGGTCTGTCGGGTGGAAGGTCGATGTGTCCTTTGAAAGGACGACCTTCCACCGAAGGGGATCGCGAACGATCCGCTGAGAGGTCCAGGACCATAGCAGGAACAGTCGGTGAACGCTGACGAGGCTCCTCTGCGGTGGACTGCAACGGAGATGATGAACCAAAGAGGCGCCTCCTCACCGCAGGTGAAGGAAGGCCTCTCTGGTGAAGAGGAAGGCGAGCCTTGCGACGGATGCGCCCTCTGGGGGCCGTTGGATCAGCAAGCTGACCTTCTGCAGTCCTCTGAAGAGGAGTCTCTGTAAGTGAACTCCCCCGAGGGGAAGAAACACCAGCAGGAGAGACTGTTGGACTTAGTTTCTCCCTCGTTGGTTGAGCAGGAATGGGAGAAACTAAGCATTCAGCTACTGCGGGATGTGAAGAGGCAGAGGTATTAGGAGATACAGTACCGCATTGGATACCTCTGACACCACAACGTCGAGAATTGACAGTTGATCAACCTCTGCCAAAGTCGGCGATTGCTCGACAGCGGCACCCAATCGGATGTAGTTAAATAATGCTTCCTTGGAGGGTGAACCCTCGAGCCCCAAGGAAGACCAAAGCTGAAAAAGATTGGTTAATGACACATCCTCCCCCGGGGGGAGAGGTGGAGCTGCCTCGCTAGGGGAGGCAACGCCATCTCTCGAACCCCGAGTTTGGAAAACAGAACCATGGTCTACGCTACCACTCGACGATCTCTCGATAGAGACCGCTCGAGTGGGAGCTTCGGAGGAGGTTTGAGCAACGGAAGAAAAGTCCTTGGGTTTTTCTCCTTTCAAAGAAACCTTCGAAGGAGAATGATCCCGCCTGGACTTCTTCTTACGTCGCCGAGAAAACCTCTCCCACTGGGAGGTAGACCACTCAATACACTCGCCACACTTGTTATTACTTTCACACCGTTGACCTCTGCAGTAAGGGCAAAGGGTGTGAGGGTCTGTCTCGACCGCCGACATGAATGTTCCGCAGGGGCGGTCGGGTAATCCAGGACAGGTGCGCATTATCGCAGAGGCCAACTTCACACACAAACCTGTCAAAGAAAAAGGAAAAAAGCATTAATGGCTGCCAAGAGAGAGGCGAGGATGAGAGAGGACACGTCCGTCTACCATCCGAGCCGAGAGTAAAGGGAGCTCAAGCACAGGTGTGTGTGTCCTCCCCTACCCCCGCTAACTAGTGGTGTGGGTAGTAAACCCTCATTAAATTTTAATGGCTCGTCATTTCAGCTATGCCGAAAGTAATACCCCTATTAAATAGCTAAGATTTGTATGTCAGTTACGGAACAAATCTATTTTACTCAGGCACACATCTTCCAACACTCACAGAAACATGCACCCATTCATAAGTCAGATTTTACCAAGTTTACCAAAAAAAAAAAAAAGAAACTTTCTTACAAGTTAGCAATCTTCCCAATTTATCTAGACATGTGCTTCGTATTTTTCTTAATGCCTTCTCAATTTTGGCTTTATAATACAATGTCATCAAAGTGGCAGAAATGCTCTCATTTTTTTATTGTTCATTCCTCTAAAATATCAAATATAAGCAACTTGTATTTTTCCAAGCTATATAAACTTGAGTCCTTTAAAAATGTTATTTTCATTAGTAAAATAAATTTTTGAATATACTTACCCGATAATCATGTAGCTGTCAACTCCGTTGCCCGACAGAATTCTACGGAAGGGATACGCTAGCGATCGCTATACAAGAGGGGGGTGTACTCACAAGCGCCACCTGTGGCCAGGTACTGCAGTACTTCTTGTTGACACCACCTCAATTTTTCCTCGGTCCACTGGTTCTATGGGGAGGAAGGGTGGGTCAATTAAATCATGATTATCGGGTAAGTATATTCAAAAATTTATTTTACTAATGAAAATAACATTTTTCAATATTAATCTTACCCGATAATCATGTAGCTGATTCACACCCAGGGAGGTGGGTGAAAACCAGTGTACATGTATATCAAGAAGCTAAGTATCCCTTATTTCATATTATCAGTTATTCAAAATAACAATGAAATTATAAGTACCTGGTAAGGAAGTCGACTTGAGCCATTACTCTGCCTTAAATAAGTTCGTCTTCCTTACTGAGCGCAGCGTTCCTCTTAGGAGGCTGAACAACTCTAAGGTGCTGAAGTATCAAGGGCTGCAACCCATACTAAAGGACCTCATCACAACCTTTAACCTCGGCGCTTCTCAAGAAAGAATTGACCACCCGCCAAATCAACAAGGATGTGGAAGGCTTCTTAGCCGACCGTACAACCCATAAAAAGTATTCAAGAGAAAGGTTAAAAGGTTATGGGATTATGGGAATGTAGTGGCTGAGCCCCCGCCTACTACTGCATTCGTTGCTACGAATGGTCCCAGGGTGTAGCAGTACTCGTAAAGAGACTGGACATCTTTGAGATAGAATGATGCGAACACTGACTTGCTTCTCCAATAGGTTGCATCCATAACACTCTGCAGAGAACGGTTCTGTTTGAAGGCCACTGAAGTAGCCACAGCTCCCACTTCATGTGTCCTTACCTTCAGCAAAGCAAGGTCTTCTTCCTTCAGATGAGAATGTGCTTCCCTAATCAGAAGCCTGAATAGTAAGAAACTGAGTTCTTAGACCTTGGAAAAGAAGGTTTCTTGATAGCACACCATAAGGCTTCTGATTGTCCTCGTAAAGGTTAAGACCTTTTTAGATAGTACCTAAGAGCTCTAACTGGGCAAAGTACTCTCTCCAGTTCATTCCCCACCAAGTTGGACAGGCTTGGGATCTCGAACGACTTAGGCCAAGGACGTGAAGGAAGCTCGTTTAGCAAAAACCGAGCTGCAAGGAACATGTAGCCGTTTCAGATGTGAAAACAATGATCCTGCTGAAGGCGTGGATCTCACTTACTCTTTTAGCTGTTGTCAAGCACACGAGGAAAAGAGTTTTTAATGTGAGGTCCTAAAAAGAGGCTGATTGGAGAGGTTCAAATCTTGATGACATAAGGAACCTTAGGACCACGTCTAGATTCCAGCCTGGAGTGGACAACCGACGTTCCTTTGAGGTCTCAAAAGACCTAGGGAGGTCCTGTAGATCTTTGTTGGTGGAAAGATCCAAGCCTCTGTGGCGGAAAACCGCTGCCAACATACTTCTGTAACCCTTGATCGTAGGAGCTGAAAGGGATCTTACTTTCCTTAGATGTAACAGGAAGTCAGCAATCTGGGTTACAGTGGTACTGGTTGAGGAAACTGCATTGGTCTTGTACCAGCTACGGAAGACTTCCCCTTGAGACTGATAGATTCTGAGAGTGGATGTTCTCCTTGCTCTGGCAATCGCTCTGGCTGCCTCCTTCGAAAAGCCCCTAGCTCTTGAGAGTCTTTCGAAAGTCTGAAGGCAGTCAGACGAAGAGCGTGGAGGTTTGGGTGTACCTTCTTTACGTGAGGTTGACGTAGAAGGTTCACTCCTAGAGGAAGAGTCCTGGGAATGTCGACCAGCCATTGCAGTACCTCTATGAACCATTCTCTCGCGGGCCAGAGCGGAGCCAACCAACGTCAGCCGTGTCCCTTTGCGAGAGGAGAACTTCTGAAGTACCCTGTTGACAATCTTGAACGGCGGGAATGCATACAGGTCGAGATGGGACCAATCCAGCAGAAAAGCATCCACGTGAACTGCTGCTGGGTCTGGAATCGGAGAACAATACAACAGGAGTCTCTAGGTTATCGAGGTAGCGAACAGATCTATGGTTGGCTGACCCCACAGGGCCCAAAGTCTGCTGCAAACATTCTTGTGAAGGGTCCACTCTGTGGGGATGACCTGACCCTTCCGGCTGAGGCGATCTGCCATGACATTCATACCGCCCTGAATGAACCCCGTTACCAGCGTGAGCTTTCGATCTTTTGACCAGATGAGGAGGTCCCTTGCGATCTAGAACAACTTCCACGAAAGAGTCCCTCCCTGCTTGAAGATGTAAGCCAAGGCTGTGGTGTTGTCAGAGTCCACCTCCACCACCTTGTTAAGCTGGAGGGACTTGAAGTTTATCAAGGCCAGAAGAACCGCCAACAACTCCTTGCAATTGATGTGAAGTGTCCTTTGCTCCTGATTCCATGTTCCCGAGCATTCCTTTCCGTCCAAAGTCGCACCCCAGCCCGTGTCTGATGCGTCCGAGAGGAGACGGCGGTCGGGTTTCTGAACAGCCAAAGGTAGACTTCCTTGAGAAGAAAGCTGTTCTTACACCACGCGAGAGAAGACCTCCTCTCTTCGGAAACAGGAACTGAGACCGTCTCTAGCGTCATGTCCTTTATCCAGTGAGCAGCTAGATGATACTGAAGGGGGGGGAGGTGGAGTCTCCCTAACACGATGAACAGGGCCAGTGATGAAAGTGTCCCTGTTAGACTCATCCACTACCTGACTGAGCATCGGTTCCTTCTCAGCATGCTCTGGATGCATTCTAGGGCTTGGAAGATCCTTGGGGCCGACGGAAAAGCCCGAAAAGCTCGACTCTGAAGATCCATACCCAGGTAGACAATGGTCTGGGATGGGACGAGCTGAGACTCCTCAAAATTGACCAGGAGGCCCAGTTCCTTGGTCAGATCCATAGTCCATCTGAGAATCTCCAGACAGCGACGACTTGTGGGAGCTCTTAAAAGCCAGTCGTCTGACGGAGCCGGACACAAGATCATGGTACTGCTGCACAGTCTGTGAACTGTCAACCATGGGGAAGCGAGGAAGTACAGTGACAACCCGAAGCTGTCTAGACTGTCTGGGTCGTACAGACAACTCCTTATCGGGTTGCTGAGGTTGCCGCACTGCGTCACAACAAGTCACTTCTGCTGGTTGTTGAACGTCTTCCCAGTGACACACTGACTCCGTAAACAAAAAATCCTCTAACAAGGACTAAGCTTGGACTGCATGTCTTGCAACACAGCTCAAGGTTTATGGGAGCAGGTGTGGTAACAGACGGGGTTAGCGACTGAAGTGGAACCATTACCTTCCCTGGAAGCATGTTATGCTTAAATAAAAGTCCATAGGAGGCTACGCAGCTAAAGGCTCCTCTCCAAATGACAGAGTCCTCAAGGGAATATCAGAAGGAGGGAGAAAAGCACTTTCTCATCTACAGGGACCATATCCGAGAAAAGCTAAGTTCTCTCAGTGAGGGTTTCACTGGTGCAAAAGCAGCAGACTAGAAGGCAACGTTATGAAACTGCTTGACAGTCTAGTGAGTTGGCAACAACCAAAGATGTGTGACTGAGAAGCATGCGGTAAGGTATGCAGAGCATGCTGTATGCAGAGCATGCTGTATGCAGAGCATGCTGTATGTAGAGCATGCTGTAAGGTAAGCAGAGCATGTTGCATGGCGTGTAACATTTCTTAGAAATTCCATGACCAGTGCTAGATTGAGTAATATCGCATTACTGTCCATTGAAAGTGCACGTGCCGAGGGAATTGATTTAGACTGTTTTGTTGATGAATTTGATAGCCGGCATGATAATCGTAGAATTAAGCTGCACTAAATATACGTACTATAATCTACTTCACCTCAGGAAAGGGAAACTCGCCCTGTTGGCAACACTGCATTACTTCATGCATGCTTGCATGGGGTTTTAAAATCAACATAATATTTACATTACATTCATAACTCATGATTCATTTTTGTTTTGAAGATATTTTTGCCATATTTTGCGATTTTGTTAAAAATATATTGCAAGGAATACATATATATTTTTTTATTTAAGTAATACGAATAACCTCCATTATCATAATGTTTGTGTAGGCATACATGTATATGATTACAAATGGAAGTTATGAAAGTAATGAGGTGTTATTATTGTCATTGTTATTTCAAAGTTGAATGGGAAGAGGCTCAAGTTGAGGAGAAAGTGGCAGATGCATGCGTTGAGGTGGCTGACTCATAGCATGAGGTTCCTGCCTCAAGAGTTGCGCTTGCCTCAAGGGTTGAGGTGGCTGCGCAGAGAGAGGCTCTTGACTCACGAGTTGAGGTTCTTGAGGTGTGAGCTGCGAGAGTTGAGGTAGCGGCTGCGCAGAACGCAGTTCGTCTCACGAGTTGAGGTTCCTGAGGAGCTAGCCTCAAGAGTTGAGGCTCTCGCCTTGAGGAAAGTTGAGGTAGCAGCTGCGAGAGCTGAGGTGGCTGCCTCAAGGATGGTAGAGGTTGTCGTACCTCAAGAGGTTGTTGCCTCGAAGATGGTCTAACTGCAAGAAAATCTTGCCTCAAGGCATAAGACTCCTGCTCCCATTGTTGAGGTTGCCTTAAGGAAGGTTGAGGTTGCTGCACAACGCTGGTAACTGGCAACTCCGAACGCGGTAAGGTAGCTTGAGGAACCTCAACTTCGTACGCCTGGCAGACTGGACTGCGGTGAGGCGGAGCGCTCGCAGGAGGAGGTGTAACCTTCTCAGCCTGAAACTCACGCATTAAGACCGCAAGCTGCGACTGCATGGACTGCAGCAAAGTCATCTTGGGATCAACAGACGATAAGGTCTGTTGAGGCAAAGCCTTAACAGAAGATGAGGTCTGTTGAGGCATCGCCTTACCTCTCTTAGGAGGTGTGCAGTCACCTGATGACTGCGGAGAGTCAGAGCTAACCCAATGACTGCATCCGGGTTGTTGAACTCTAGAGGTCTGGACTTTACGTTTAAGAGGTCTTGAGACCTGAGTCCAGCGTTTTCTCCCCGAAATTTCTTCTGCAGACGAGCAAAATAAGGGCTCAATCGTCTGCGGGTGGGAGTGACGGTCTCTGTAAGACACGCCCGCAACCACCGAGGATACTTCTGTGCGCCGATCAAGGCCTGCCGAACCCTTTTGCCCTTCGACCTTGCTTCTCCCCTGGGCTTGGGAGCTTGCAAGAGGTCCCGGACTGGGAGGACGACTGGCACGCACAGAAGTACCCTCACGCACAACACTGACACACTTTGCGCTAATCACTTATCACTTTTGATTTTCTGTTTGCACTTATTTCACTGAACTCGAAACTTTAAGTGGTTTGTACCTGAAACACGCAATTCTATCCTTCCTAAAAGTTAGTAATTGCGAAAACAGAATTACAATGTAACAGAAAAATCTAATGAAAGATAAATAATTCAGTGGCTGGAAAGAGACTAAACACTAGATCAAATAAACTACGTTTAAAATCTCTCACCGCATAAAGCTTGAGAACAAGAATAAAACTCTAGAAACGTTTACCTTCTTCCCCTAAAGAGACTAGGGAGAAGAGCAAAAACGATAACAACGTTACTCGCTTGAACGAAACGTTTATCCAGCTCTCTCTCCCTCCGTCTCTATCTCTCTCTCTCTCTCTCTCTTGACTTAGAACCTGAGAGAAGAGCCCAATCATATATATCGTTAAAACATATTATTGTTAAAGGAAAAAAACTGAAATATTTCCCAAATAAAAAGTTCCTTTATTAGAATTAAAACCATTAAGCTAAGAAAGAATGAACAAAACGCTAGAAACGGTTACTCTTACTGCAACGTGACACCGTGAAAATTCTCTCTCTATCGTAACGATAGAGCGCAAGTTGAACGTTCTGAACGTCAACAACTGCAGAGACAAAACAAAACGTTAGTTCAACTTTGAAAACAGTACGAGACTATCAAAGAAATTCTTTCAAAAACATTAAAATAGCATAATATGTTAACAGGTAAAACCGAAATGACGGGCTCAATGTTAATTAACTTCGGTACCAAGAAAAGACCGCCTACTATTAGGAAAGGTCGAATATAAACAAATATAAAAATTAATTTTAATAAGTTTATAATAAAAGGAAGTTAATCGAAGAGGCCTATAAAAGGCGGAGAGATATAAAATAAATCTATAACTTTTGTTTTAAGAAAGAGAGTCTATACTCTCTTAGACACCAACACTTCCGTCTAAGGGAAGGGTCGGCCATTTAAAAGTGAAAGAGAGTTCATACTCTCTTCGTCACCATAATTAATCAAATTAATTCCAAAAGCTAGCTAAGCTAATGATAAAACTTCCTGAATAGCGAAAGCTAAACTCTAGAGCAAATACATCACCAAATCGTGAGCAAAAACTCCAGAATCAACAGCGTATCCATGTAGGTCTAGCCGGAGGCACGACAGAGGAAAAATTGAGGTGGTGTCAACAAGAAGTACTGCAGTACCTGGCCACAGGTGGCGCTTGTGAGTACACCCCCCTCTTGTATAGCGATCGCTGGCGTATCCCTTCCGTAGAATTCTGTCGGGCAACGGAGTTGACAGCTACATGATTATCGGGTAAGATTAATATTGAAAATAGGGTTATATGTCTACTGTAGAGCTGACCTAGCTATAGAATTGTTAACAAGATAGCCGGTAATGACGGGGCACAAGGCCTAGTACTGAGAGGGGAGTAGAGGTGGGAAATCTTAAGAGACAGGTTTGTATAGCTATCAAAAATACAAATTACATTTAAAATCTTTTATTTGTTCCCCTGTACATAAAAACCTTTTGTCCTTAAAAATAGAGAGACACTGTCATTGGTCAGAGAAATTCTCATAATACAAAACTGGAAGGTTCTTTCCTTTCCTGGGCATGTTATTCTTCCTGGTCCCCTACAGGAGCAAGAAAGGTGATGCCAAGCACCTCCTAACAGTTAATTATAGGGGTGTAGAAGCTGTTAGGGCCTTGGCCAGCACTATGGCATGAAAAACCATCTTCCTAAAGGTGCGTCCACACGGTCGAACAGTGTCCGTCGAACACAATTGTTACCAGTTAACATTATGAAAGAAGCGTTAATGACGCCAATAACGAGCACCAAGTGGTGTGTCAGACAGTGCCTGTGTTCGTAGAGTTCCAGCTTCAGACACTCTCCGGCGGAGTGGTACTATGGACGGAGTTCCACTCGTTTACCGGATTAACTTTAACTTTTAGAAGATTAGGCATCACCTTTCCTGTAAACATGACTAGTTGTAATCCAGTTACAGAGGAAAGCTCACTTTGAGATAGCAGAGGCTCAGTTGCTAATTAAACAGTACTGGCAGAGCCCATGCTTATAAAACATCAAGGCAAATGTTTACAAAGACAGAAATAAACGTGTAGCAGCAATAAATAAAATAACGTCAGAACTTACGAGAAGTGGATTGTCTGAAACTGGTTTACAAGTCGAAAAGAATATGGAATCCACAATGGGTCATTACAAGGAAGAGCTTAGCAAATTGGAGAAATAAATAAAGTCGGAGGTTGGTACAGAATACATTTGCACAACCAATTTATGGCGTTTCGATATACGAATATAGCATAACAGAATCTGTTTCAATTATGGACACCGAAGTGTCTCATTTGCTCGAAGAAGTGTTTGATCGTGAGGAAAATACGTAATTCTCTCTCTCTCTCTGTCTATAAAAACAGGGGAAACAAATTTTGAACATTTTATCTTATCACGGAAACAATGGGGATTTAGTTAACAACACATAATCCGAAGTATGACCAGTTTCAAATATTAGTTATTTCTTGGAATAATATAGGCTATACATAGCACATTAATAACAGTAACATCCTCAGTTCACTCATAGGTTATTTTAAGTCAGGCATATGTGATTCTGTAATGCCTCCAGACATGCTTTTGGAAAAATGCTCCCTCTCATGCATGTGTCCTGCTTAGTTATAAAATGTTTTAAATTCTACAATAAAATGTATAAAGCGTTTGGGCCCATCAGTATATAGTTTTTAAAGTATGATTCATTATCAATTTGAGTTTCCTTTAAAATGGATGAATGGCTTCTCTTTTCACTCCGTCTTTGCAACTAGTCCTTCCATGTACCATTCCATCGTTCTCTAAAGACGAGGAATAATCATGCTGCATAATTTTATTTATTTGATGGTGCTTTTACTTTAAGGTGTCCTATGGTTATGATGCTCCGTACTTGACGCTGATAACTACAACAGTATACTTGATTCTCTAGTACAGATTAAAACACAGACATAGATAACAGGGATGCCAGCGGACATCAGCTTCGGACATTTTTTCCGGTCTTTGTCTGGTAAAAGGAGTAGAAATCCTGGTAGTCAACTTCATCTGGTACCAGTTTGTTACCATATCAACTTCCCTCATTTTAACGCTTAGGATGTCTTTCTCTTTCAATTTAGATATGGTAACAATGTTTGTCCGACAGACACTATTCGACCGTGTAGACGCACCTTAACAGGTTAGGTTAGGTTGTCAGGAGGATAGAAGAGTTGCTTCTTCCAGACTTAGTTAGCAAGAATGGTGCTTGTTACCTGTCAGGCAATCAGTTCATGGCACTAAAGAGCACAAGCAGTATAGCCTAGTTTATCCACTTTCTGGTGAATATGAATAGTAATCCTGGCTCGGTACTTGTAAGCCCATAGAGGAGACCAGTCAATGACCTGTTTGGCAGTCCACAGCACGCTAGCGTGCAGGATCGGCACTGAAATTCACTTCATGACATGATTACCTTCCAGTGTTTTTCTGCTTTCAAGCCAGAGTGCTCATGAAAAAACAACTTCACAAACAAAAGTAGGAAAAGGTCCAACAGTCGAGAGCACCATAACAGTGTGTCCATAGTCTTTGTGGCCAAAGACATAAAAGACTGTTCTCGGACAGGAAGGTAGGTGGGGCCTCCCCCTCGCACCACCAGTCATTACCGACTGCTTTATGACCAATTTATCGCCCTTTCCAGAGCTACTAAAAACATGTTCCCGTATTTTAAAGAACGAAAAGTTTGTACGGTAATCACATATTACAAGTAAGATATTGTACTCTACATTGGTTTTAGTACTGTACATGCCAGGTAATGAAATTTCCCTAATTTCTTTTAAACTTTGTATCCCAGTACAGTATGTCAGTGACCTTATCACAATTGATGAGTAGTACACACATTGCACTTTGCCCATACAGTATCCACATGGTCACTTTTTCAGAGTATACTCTCGATCCTCTATTACAGTTTAATACCATCACACGTTCATAGTCTTTTCGATACCCTTTGCTCCCTTTATGTAGTCATACCTCCATAGTCAAATTTATCTAATTTGTTATTTGCCAAGCTTACTAAAGCTTGTAATATACAAGTCAAGATTAGCAAACTAATTCAGCCAGACATGGGCTCATGCAATATTGCAGCCTGTAATTGTCATCATGCAATAAGTGTCTCTGAGACTATATATCAATCATATGTGAACAACCAAAACTATTACCTTATATGCTGATTTTTGTAAAACATGCTTAGAATGGTGGATGACATTGTAAGTGAAGTTTTTAAAGCCAGCCATAAATCGTTTGATATATTCTAGAAGAGGACTGACGACATACTGTACATAGTGTGAAGAGTCAAGAGAAGGGTACCAGTACTAACAAAGATACTGCCAATGAATTTATTACGGAGTTTGGGATGTTTATTTGTGATGAGGAAGGCTTCTTTTGAAAAGAAAACGCCAAACAGGTCATATATTACACGAGGGAATGCATTGCTAGGCCGAAGGACAATAGAAAATTAATTAATTCTCTCTTTGAGCTGTAATGCAAGTGTGAATTTATTATTCAAGTCTATATTAATCTTCCACTTACAGAATCTAAGGTCTTGAATGTAAAGAGCATACATAAAATCCAGGTAAATGTGATGTAGAAGGATAACATAAAGACTTTGGTGAACAAACAATTCTTCACTGGGTGTATCAATAAAGTGTTTGGTCCAAATGCAAGGAAATATTTGGGGAAAAATACCTACCCATGAAAGATGTTTTCATTATGGACAATGTTCCTGGTCATACTATGGACTCAGAGAATGATTTTCTTCCTTGATTTAACCTCATCACTATAAAGTTCTTGCACCCTAAAATAATTTATCTCATTAATCCCATGGCCCAGCAGGTAATTTTCTAATTCAATAGGTTGTATATCAAAGAACTATTCCAGACGTGCTTTGAAGTGACCTCTGAAAAGTGTTAACCCTCTTAGATTATGGAAAAAACATTTCAATAGCCTTCACTGCTAAAGTACCTTAAAATTATTTCTTCTTTTTTTTTTTAAGTAAACAAAACCTGACTTATTTCTCTTTTTTTTAATAAATATGAACCCCTACCTGGAAGAAACGATGACCAAAAGCTGAAGGGGATTTTGAAGCCTTTTGGGTTAAGCATATTGTAGATGGTATTGTGTGTGTGTGTGTGTCTAAGATGTCTGAGACAGGTCCATGGATTCTGGAAGTCAGAGACAGTATGGTAAATTGTTGGAAGAGCTCACCACTGTGGAGTTGCAGAAATTTTAAAGGGAACAGCAACCAATGATCATGGGTGAACTGTCTGCCAAATATGTAGTTATAATGTTTTGAAGAAAAATATTCACTTGTAAAGCTTTAACAAGTTGCAATATAAATGTGTGGAACGCTCCTGTCTCTTCAAAATCATCTTTAGCAGAAGGCAAAAACAATCATCATTGAGTAAGTCTTTAGTAAACATCAACCATGGTCGATTAAAAAAATGGAAATAAAAAATTAAAAAATGGAGCTTCTTGAAGCTATAATAATTGAACTTTCTTCTAAACAATAACATTTCCTTCCGCTCACTTTCCTCAATTCTATCCTCATACGTCTACAACTCTTCGTTTAGTAAAGCAAAGTTAGACTTTTAATCATTTCATCTAATTATTGCTTACCAATTTTGTACTCTTACATTTTAGTAATTAGCAGTGTTTGGGTGTATAATACAACTCCATTAATGCATAAAATGACTTGAAATATATGTAGTTCTTAGGGGTCAGGAATGGATCAAGTAATTTCTCAAAAGCTACCAATATGAAATATACCATCGTTTCTCATGGTTAGTTAAGCATGCAGTATAACACTTAAAATAATTTGAGTTCTATAAACACAAACCTCTCATTTTACATATAACAAGTTTGGAAAAGCAAACATCCTGAATTTCAACTTATAAATGAAAGGGGGATGACGTCTATATTCTAGATGTGACCTTTCTCCCTTATTTGGCAACTGCCCCACTTTACTAAACTATACATCCTTGTTTGAGTGAGGCTATGTAGAAAACTTTCATGAAGTCAAGTGGTGTTGAAAAGATGTCACTTTATCCATAGAGGTTTTTATTTAAAGAACAAAATTTCTCTAAATCTTATATGTCTATTCAATTGATAAAACTAATTCCCATATACCAGTACCAAATTATTACCTAAGTAGCTCTTTTTCTCAATTATCTGACTAATTATCCAGGAAAATTATATGTACCTGGATATGTACTGGAAGGTGCTTTCATTCGTTGTGCTTTGCAATGTATATTCAATGCATTTAAAATTGAATATATTATTATATGGATATGCCATTTTTCTTACCCACTGCGAAATATATGACACCATGTAAAGTAAAGACTACAATACTGTAATTTGTAGCAACAGTGTACTCAGAGATACCAGTAGGGTAAAACGAAGAGGTGGAGTGGTATATAACTGAAGTAGATGATCCCTTACCTATCTAAATCCTCCAACCTAAAAAGTCAATGTATGCAAGGGTAAAAGAGTGACATTCCAAAATTGAGCACAGTGAAAGTTAAAACATTTATCGTTGATGTAATGCAGTCCAAGATAAAGTCCTTGACTCAAGAATACTAATCTTATTGCAAGCCTATTCTTAGACTGAAGCACCATTACGTGACCTTGAGAAAAATTTACAAGTCATAATTGTAATGGATAACCCTCAACCAGTGCAATAAATGATATTTGCGCTCTAGACATACCGGTTTACATTATCTTCCTCCCTGCAGGGGACTGGTGCAATCAGTGCACATCACACAGTACAATGTAGGTATTGTTAAAGGGTCTTATATTGTAAAATTGGACACAGGAATTCCTGGCCCACCTTACTCTGAGGGTTGTGTTAGCCTATTGGAAACGTCTATGTCTAGTGATCTGCTGGATGAGGGTTTTGAAAGAAAAGAGTCATCATCAACCATTGCCTAGGACTCACTGATCCTAGCTTTGGTGAAGAGGGGCTTGGGCGCTGATCATATGTATATATTATGATCGGTCTCTAGTGCATTGTCACTGTCCCTTGCCTCTGCTATTCATGAGTGACTTTTAACCTTTTAAAATACACCCTGCCACACTCTTCCTGCACGGAAGGTAACCAAACAGATACTGTACAGAGATATGGCAAAGGTGGTGGGTGGGGATACACACTCTGTCTGGTGTACTTATTGAGGGCGAGGTACATCAGGAATTCCTCTCTCAAACTGAACCTTCATCCCCTAGCAGCACCCACTTAATAATAATAATATTAATATTATTATTATTACTACTACTACTACTTGCTAAGCTACAACCCTAGTTGGAATAGCAGGATGCTACAAGCCCAGGGGCTCCAACAGGTAAAATAGCCCAGTGAGGAAAGGAAAAAGGAAAAACAAAATATTTCAAGAACAGTAACAGCATTAAAATAAGCATCTCCAATATAAACTATAAAAACTTTAACAAAACAAGAGGAAGAAAACCAAGATAGAATAGTGTGCCTGAGTGTACCCACAAGCAAGAGAACTCTAACCCTAGACAGTGGAAGACCATAGTACAGAGGCTATGGCATTACCCAAGACTAGAGAAAAATTGTTTGATTTTGGAATGGCCTTCTCCTAGAAGAACTGCTTACCATAGATAAAGTGTCTCTTTTACCCTTACCAAGAGGAAAATGGCCACTGAACAATTACAGTGCAGTAACCCCTTGGGTGAAGAAGAATCGTTTGATAATTTCAGTGTTGTCAGGTGTATGAGGACAGAGAAGAATATGTAAAGAATAGTCCAGACTATTCCGTGTATATGTAGGCAAAGGGAAAATTAACCGTAACCCGAGAGAAGGAACCAATGTAGTACTGTCTGGCCAGTCAAAGGACCCCATAACTCCCTAGCGGTAGTATCTCAATGTGTGGCTGGTGCCCTGGCCAACCTTCTACTTTACCTCCATTGACGTTAACTTTCTTCAATCTTATTGTTCACCTTAACTTTTTCCTTTTGCCCCAGTTACACCTAGGCTCCATGGCCAATATTCTATAAATTAAACTAACTTCAGAGACAACTTCCATGGAGCATTTACCACATATAAAATAGCATTTTCCTTGTACTCCCTGAAAAGTCCAATAGGTTTAGTGTTTTACTATGATGGGAACATGGAAGTCTCTGCCCTAATTGGGACTTGCTTCAATGAAGGAGAATCTTCATGGAAAACTAATTGGGACTTGCTTCCGTGAAGGAGAATCTTAATGAAAATAGTGTTCATTCAGGTGATAGTCCTTGCAGATCCATTACTCCACTAGGCAAACTGTCTTCGAGTAAAGTCCCTAAAGACAGGTAGTTTTGAGATTTTTATGAATTACCCAACAAATTCATTAAATTTAGAATAGCATCCAACTTAAATGTCCTCAGGGCAATTTTAGGAAATCTTCAAAGTTCCTGATAAATCTATAAGCACAAAGTATCTAATTCAAGTCTCTTATCCTTGTTACTTCGGATAGATCATGCATTTATACTTGGATATACTATGCCAAAAATATTTTCCCCTCAGGAAAACATTTAAGTAATTACAAGCATAATGCCAGCATGAAGGAGGCCCATTTTCATAAGTTACAGAAGTTAGCATATTGAATTGGTGAGAATGTACAACTCTACCACTTGCATAGAACATAAATCCTCTGTAAGGTACATTATTGCATATCGTCTATCAAAAAACCTTTGTTGTAATGCCAATCTGCTAAACCCTATTAATAAATTGAAGAGTGAAGGCTCAACACTTGGTGACTGCGGTGAAACGTAGAGGACGGTGGCTGAATGCTAACAAAACATTTTTTGAGAAATTCTACAGTAAAGCTCAAGGTCTGGGAGCCACCACAGCAATACAAATATTAATCTGGATCTTTTGGGTGATTATATTTAGGTGACCATAAATTTCAAGAGCAAGGAAGTAGCGAATCCAAAAGGATTCAAGCTCTTGGCAAGTAGATCTACTAATGGACTATCCTAGGTAGTTGCACACCCAAGGAGGTAGCAAACTATTTCAAAGAGTTAAGCTGATATCTTCTGCTGAAGACATATGCCACAGCATTCTCACTGCATCCTAGGTAGTATCAATACATCTTCATCCTATGCCCAAAGAAAATTCTCAAGGTGTTACAAGAGACTTATTTTACTTTACTCCTTGGATTCACTAGTGTAAAAGGAAATTCAAATTGAGAAAAAAAGTTTTTGAATAACAGACATCGGCAGAGTTAAAGTGGTCAATATATAGCCTATATTCAAGGCATTAAAATATTGGGGAACAATAATTTAGTGTGCTGCATAATATAGGATGAGTAATAACTACCTCCCCCAACGAAGTTGAGAGGAGGTTATGTTTTTTACCCGTTTGTCTGTTTATCAGGGTGTCTTTTTTTTTTGGGGGGGGGGGGGTGAACAACTTCCGGGCCACAAATTTTACCCAAACAGTAGTGAACCTTTCAGAGATTAATTGCTATGTTGACACATGGAAATTATTCAATTTTGAAAGTCCTAGGTTAAAGGTCAAGGTCAAAGTCGAGCAAAAGGTCGCTCGTATTAACCCTAATCTTTACCACAAGTTTGCAAATGGTTGTCACACAGACTTCAAACTTTCCTCGACCCCACGGGTCATATAGGCTAGCAGTTTATTGCTATGACTGTCTGACCTACGGGAAATAGGCTACAGTGGCGGAGGTCTTCACTCAGTGCTTTTCTAGTTGTCTCATGCAGCTAACTTAATAAATTAGATTAGAAATTCATATTTACCTCTGCCAACGAAAGTTGGGAAGAGGTTATGTTTTCGCCCTTGTTTGTCTGTTTGTGAACAACTTCCTGACCCCAATTTTACTCGGAGTAGTGAAACTTTCAGGGATTAACTATGTTGAGACGTGGAAACTATTCAGTTTTTAAAGTACTAAGTCAAAGGTCAGGGTCAAACAAAAGGTCAATCAAATTTACCCTAACGTTAACCCCAAGCTCACACATGGTTGTCAAACAGACTTCAAATATGCCTACGGTCTAAATTGATTGCGGGAAAGGCTAGCTGGTTTCCAGAAATAAGCTGTCGTGACGGAGGTTTGCACTCTTAAGAGTTTTTCTAGTTCTCGCAGTTATTTTGAATATTTGGAATTTAAAGCTTAATTTCCTCATAAATTCATCATACTTAGATACCGGTAATTCCTTCAGAAAAAAATAGTCAATTCATAGATTCATACAAAGGCAAGGGATACGATATTGTTGCAAAAATCCCTAGAAAGAGAACATATTTACAACCCCCTGTCCACCAGGGGGAGCTAGACAATGGCTATGATGATAAGGCTGATAGACATATGGACATCTCCCACCCCACGAAGAAAATAAAAAAAAAAGTAGCTCACTTTTTTACTGGTGAAAATCGTAAAAAAAAAGAAAAAAAAAAAAAAGTTATGAGCAGGACTTTGGAATTGGATATGATGTATGACTTTGGGTCAGAAATCCCATTCAGCCCCCAGTAGCCGTATGAAGTTAGAGAGGCTGGACAGCCACATGGAAGAAAGGAAGTGGGAACGGAGGTATAGTAGAAGCAAGGTCCTGAGTAGAAGGATAACGGCAGAGTCCAGAAAGGGACCAAAAAAGGACGTTGCTAATCGTCATACCGTCCTATGAGGAACTAAACCTTTGAGACCACAGATTGCAAGTTATCAATGATCCCACTAAAGCTAAAGGTGTCTGATTTCAATTCGTTTCATGGGAATAGATGCTCACTAGAACGTCATCCGGGCAAGCCCAGCCACAGCAGTGGCCTCCCCACTAAACAGCTTAAACTCACGGTCCCGGACGGGGATCTATCTGCAGTATCTGGTGCCATGCGAATGCTAGGCGAACACGTAACCACTGTACTAGCTAGGAGGCTACTAAAGGCTTCAAAATCCTGATCAGCCATGAATAAAAAGATGCATTATTCATAAACACCATATTTCAGTTCATATGCAATTTATAAATTTAATTCTTTTCCTACTACTCAAACATACCATGAGTCTTGTGTTCAACTTCACCCAAAATGACAGAGTAAGATGAAGACTTAAAAATCTTCTCTTGACTTAATTCCTCGAATTTACCTACATTGGTATTACAGATGTCACTATTGGCTGAAATGCAATTACTTCATTAATAACTCAATGTATACATCTTTGGGTTAGTTGAGGCATATTCCCTTTATCTTTGGAACTTTTAACCTTTCAATATTACCAACAACATGACCCAGAGATTTGGCTTCAACACCATGGAACCTTCCTTTCATCAAGCAGTTCTTGCCCTTCTTGGTGATACTTTCAATCGACCAAAATAAGGCTTCATTTTGTCGAACTAAATCTTGCTTAGTTCTCGGCCTCTTCTGAATGGCCAGAAAAAAAAAATCCCTTTCAAATTTTAATCAACATTTATACCATGTAGCCTAGCTATTTAAATGATTACTACAGCTTACAAACAAATGTAACTTGTTTTAATGTACAAGAATAGTAATTGTTTTTATCTCTATTTTCTAGGCTTTGAGAACATAGAGGACTATTACCTTCTTTATAATTTCAATATTATTTTAGTAGTAATATCATTGCTTCCCAAGACTGCAATGAATTAGATAAATTGTGCCTTGAGTCCAACTATGTATTAACTTCCAAAAACCTTTATGCATTGGTGCAGAAGATAAAACATAAGAAAAATATTTATTTAAAAAACAAAATTTTTACACATTGCATAAGTATTCAGTGTTTACAAATAAATGAATATATGTATAAACTATACAATATAAAAACTACGATAAAGATATTTTACAAATTTACTAATTTATTACCCCAAGTTTAATTGAACTGCCAATAGCCGTAACTTTAATGTGAAATCAAAGTATAACTAAAATAAAACACCATGCCGTGTCTGTTAATATTGGGTATGCGTTGTATATTTAAAAATAGCAGGAGCTTTCGCACCTTTTTTCAGAGTGCCTCTTTATCTGAAGAATAAAGTGTGTTTTACAATGTTTAAAATAAGGTAAACTAAAAACAATTGGCATTTACAGGAAAAAGTAATTAAACCAAAGTAGTTGTCGAAGCTAAAACATCAGATTAAAAAGAAGAGGCAGTTTTCTAACGAGTGGACAGTCACGTTAAAAGTAGCTAGTCACCGGGTAACTGGATATTTCATCGTCTATCACGTATTCTATCCGATCGTATTGGTGGCTCTCTATATTCCAAAAGATTGATGTTGGTATCCTACACCTACAACTGTGGCTCTCCGTTGTAGTTGGCATTATGGCTCTAATCAATATTATCAATTCCATGAGCTTGCACACGAGGAAGCAGTGGGTCGACAAAAGTATTGGCAGCTCTAAATGCTTTAAAAAATATTTCTAAAAAAAAAGTGCGAAAGCTCCTGCCATTTATAAATATACAACGCATATAATTGTGGATTTTAATACTTGAATCAAAGTATCTTACTGTTAAAAACAAACGAATTTACACTCCATAAGCTCATGCTTATATGAGCAGCCTGTGTAGGCTAATAGTATGATTTACTAATTTGACAACACAATTGGTACAAAACTTTTGTGGAAAAGAACAAGAGCCAAAAATCATTCCTCTGGCATTTCAGCAATGCATATATTACACAAAATAAATGAACTGTTTAAATTGAGAAATTCTCAATAAACTGACACATTAAAATGTTTTAAAAGTAGAATAAACTTCAGATAAAAATCATGTTTTGGGATGCTACTGGATAGGCTACTCGAAAAAATTTGCTGATGCAATTTCTGCAAACCTAAAATGAAGTCCCTTATATATTGCATTAAAATCAAAGACAGTTTAGTATCTTAAACAAAAGTCTTAGGCATTTTGATCACATGGAAATGTAATAAGTTTAATAAAAAATATTTAACCACATTACTTCAATCACCCTTTCTTTTCACATCGTCTAAATCATCATCTGAAACATCGTCTGCGTCAGAACGAATGTCTTCGAGGGAGCCCCCAGTGAATTTCTTTATTATTATACGTGCAATTAATCCTGTCCATATCAAATTCAATACCATCAAAGCTAATACCAATCCTTTGCAGAATATCACCACAGGAATGCCATGTAATATGGGAGCTTCAAAGAAAATACTATGCAGAATCCAAAATGGATATAAATAACATCTAGTATAAAGCCATACTAACAGGAAGATGACAAACAAAATATCAGTGGGGGCATCTATCCCTGCGTATTTGCACATCTTAGCTGCAATCAAAGGAATATCAGCACATTCGTGAACTAGCAGTATGAGAGTTCCCACACGTACGAAATTTATAACCCAAGAGAAAGCTATGAGAATAACGGTAGAAAAATGATGCAACATCATCTGCACAGCATCGGATCTTTCCCCACCGATAGAAAACATCTGGAAAAAGGTTGAAGCCCAATAGTACGACAAACCGATCATGTAATACCACCACAAATCAGGAGTGATGTTGTGACGAGGATAATCTTTCCAGCACAAGTCTATTTCCCAAAGCCACGGTTTGTCAGACAAGACCAATAAACCATAGATCGTGATGACAGTGTGACCCACAAGGTGAAAACCACAATCGACGAATTTTCCGTATTTTGTAAAACGTTCAGAATTGCGTTTGAGGCGAAGCCACCTTTCCACGTATCGCTGCGTTACCTCCAGCTCTTGAGCCACTAAAACCAGATCATTTTGCGGTGGTTTGGTTCCATAATTTTTGTATAACTTCTCTAACGTTTTGTTAGTTGGTGGTGGTTTCGATTTCTTATTAGCAATGCCTGCTGAAGTAGCTATGGGAATTAAGATAAAAGGATCCAGTATAAAGAACTTCAGTAGAATAATGACAACGCTAAATAACAAGGGATAAATAAACACTGCATTAGCGTCTGGGTACGTAAACTCTTTGGTAGATTGAAGATCATGCCATGTAAGTCCTTTAGGCAACCACAGGTCAGTTGCCCAAATCTTTGCGGTAAGCTTGTGCCACCAAATACCAACCTGAAATATAAGTTATCTACAGTAAATTGTGTAATTAAAATGACTGCAAGGTTTTACTGTAACTCATTACACAAGTTATTAATTCATAAGTTATTAAATTTAAGTATATAACTACGTGCCCTGATTGCTCTTTTCAATCACCATCGTAAACACTAAAATAGTTAAAAAAAAGAAAGGTGATCATATGCATTGATTGTTTTAAATTCAAGCTCGGAACTTAAAAGTTATTTAAAACGTTAGCTATGACTAAGATGACTTAAATAGAATTTCTAAGTTGTAGGCCGACTGTTTTTCGTATATAAATAGGTTAACTCTATACATAACTACCCTGATGCACAGCTTTCATGGTTTCTATACACAAATATTTACATATAAGAACCATTACATTTTGTTTCAATATGGCTGCCATAGGAAGTTACAAAAATGTCCGATATGATATCTATTACCTTTTGGCACAGCGGGCTGAAAGATCAACATAATGACCCTGTCTTCTGACAAAAACTGACTAATGTAATTGTAATTTCTAATTCAGAATCCTTCAGTTAACCTTGAAATAATTATCATAATGTTCTTCATTTAATCAATGTTTATTTTATCACAAAACTTAATAACTAACGAAATTACAAAAACATTTATATCAATTCACGTATAAAGTAAGTTTTGCAATCTAGTTCGTGCATATCCTATAATATGTTAAAGCACATTAAAGTATTGTAATATTTTTTGTTGTTGTTTTCATAAATAAATCAGCAAAAAAAAAAAAAAAAAAAAAAAAAATTCATGAATTGTGTATTGCTTACAGATTACCTAACATTATTAATTTTTCTCAACGTTTATTTACTTCCTTATTTCCTTTCCTCACTAGGCTATTTTCTCCTGTTGGAGCCTTTGGGCTTATAGCATCTTGCTTTTCCAACTAGGGTTGTAGGTTGGCTAATAATAATAATAATAATAATAATAATAATAATAATAATAATAATAATAATAATAATAATAACAGATAAAATAGTTCTAAAAGTTAGCATATGAGGATCTGACTGAAACTCTTATATCAAATTCAGTATAGCCTACTGTACTTTGTATTGTTCTGCACTTGCGCAGGAATGTATGTTCAACATAAACTTGCGGTCTTGAAAATTTCTTAAAACTGTATAGTTACTATACATAGGTTCAATTTGTGAACAAACAATCGGGCCTTGCTAGAATTCTAATAATCAAAATTTACGGTTGTTAACAAAGTCATGGCAAATGAAATTATAGTTACAGAATAACGAATTGGATTGCATTTACGAATTTAATCCATATCGCTGGGTCCTGGCAGGCCATTCAGCACCAAAGTTAAACCATTGTTCTCTAGTCATGGGTAGTGCCATAGCCTCTGTACTATGGTCTTCCACTGTCTTGGGTTAGAGTTCTCTTGCTTGAGGGTTCACTCGGGGACACTATTCTATCTCGTTTCTCTTCATCTTGTTATTTTGAAATTTTTCTCCTCTTGTTATTTTCAAGTTTTTCAAGTTTATATATGAAAGATTTATTCTAATATAATTGTTCTTATATTTCTCTTTTAGTTTTTCCTTATTTCCTTTCCTCGCTGGGGTATTTTCCCTGTTGGAGCCCTTGGGCTTATAACATCCTGCTTTTCCAACTGATGTTGTAGCCTAGCAAGCAATAATAATGATAATAAGTGCAACTTGGAAAGCCCTGTAGTTGTACTTTGTAAAATTGCTAAATAAAGATTCATACAACGTGTCCTGATTGGTAAAGTCTCTGTCTGGTGTTTACCGGACGAGGGTTCGAGTCCCGTTCAGACTAGTTAGTGCCATTAGTGTCTGCAACCTTACCATCCTTGTGAGCTAAGGTTGGGGGGAGCCTATAGGTCTATCTGCTGAGTCATCAGCAGCCACTGCCTGGCCCTCCCTGGTTCTAGCTTGGGTGGAGAGGAGGCTTGGGCGCTGATCATATGTATATATGATCAGTCTCTAGGGCATTGTCCTGTTTGGTAGGGCAATGCCAATGTCCCTTGCCTCTGCCATTCATGAGCGACCTTTAAAAACCTTTAAATAATTGTAAACAATCGTTGGGTGATAAAGGGATTGACACATTTAATAGAATAAGGGTATGACGCACGAGGGCTATGTTTATAAACTGTTACTTTCTTTTCACCAGGAGGATTCTTTCTGTTCAAGTCGACTTTCAAATATCTGTTCACAGTAATTTCGAAGCAAGAGTAAATTAAGTAATTTTCAAAAGTTTAATTGAGCGATTTAAACAATGCCTGGATCGGTGTAAGTGGGCGTGTTTACGTGGAGAAGAATGAATATAATTATTGGGGTTCCTAACAATTTCAAATATATACAACATTGGCAAACCGATTTAGTGCTCAATCACGAAGTAGGAAATAATTATATAGAAGTTTCTTTAATGCACAAGCATTGCCCTAACTGAAGCCTTCTAACTAAAGTACTTAGCTCTGAACTTATCTTGAATTTTAAAACTAAAAAATGTATAAAAGCAAAGAAAGAGAGACTTACCATGCTATCATTAACGATGTATTGTTGTGTAGAAGGACTAATGAAGACGTCCACGTAACTCTTGACAGCTGACATCATGTTTTCTTCTTTCTTTCTTTCCTTCTTTTCACTCCATAAAGCAGTTTGAATGATTAAATTTTCTTACAAGAGAAAAGTTCCTCGTTTTTTAAAACCAAAATTATAAAAGTTCTCTTCTGTTTGATCCGGTGAGTGAACGAGATTAGATCGAAGCACAGATAAGTGATCACGTCGTAAAAGTCATATACAAAAGTTCATCGGCACAAAATTCAAATCTAGATATCTAGATTCCACTACAATGTTTGATTATCCGAGTCGTAAATTACGTCAACTGCCAGAAAAATTAAAAAAAATCGTTTCTACCTGGTGGGAGCTTATAGTCTACTACGTAGATAGCCAAGGCTACTGCAGAAGCTAGCCAAGAAAGCAGACTATCCCGAGACTAATATCACGTGGTACCAACTTAAAATAACAATGGGCACTTAGCAGGAGAAACGGGGGGAATAGTAGCCAAAACAGCGACGTTTCTGACCACTTGTTTGGCACTTTGCTGCATAAAACAGGCGTCTGCTGATGATTGAATGCTCGGGTGATAGATAGCGCGTCCAGTCATTCTTTTGTTACCACTCCCACATGCAATATTGATAAGATAATACCTCTATCTAATGACGGAGATACGAAGCGCGTTTACGCCATCTTGCGAGGGAATGCGATTATAATTAATATATACACAGATGATAAAATCAATGCATATTTAGAATTCCCCAGCTGCATAATCAAATTTAACACTGGGAAAATTAGACAGGAAATGAATCCGCAAGTGCGGTATTAAAGTATAAAAAATGAATACAAAACATAATTCAGGATGTGGTTATGCAAAAATTAGGATTCCATAATATACTGGCGTGTCATTGTATGTCCAAACATACAAACAAAAAGCTTGTTAATAAAAATCATATACAAAGAAAATAATTCTTAAGAGGATAAGTCTAGTAGGGGTCAATTGAAACACGGCACATTTAGTCTATTCAATTTCTATATATTTTTGTTCGACAATCTTTCTGAAATACAATAAACAACTTCAGTTATACAGCTATATATATATATATATATATATATATATATATATATATATATACATGTATATATATATATATATATATATATATATATATATATATATATATATGTCTATGTGTGTGTATTTTGTGCATATTATCTTAATCTTTTTACTGTAATTAAGAAAGATCTTAAAGCAGAAATATCGAAAATATAGAATAAAGGTGTCATGTTTCAACTGATCTCTACTTGATAATGCTTTATGAATAATTATTTTTCTATATTTCCGCCAAACAAGTGTTTAAAGATCACTCACGAATGGCAGAGGCAAGGGACATCAACATTGCCCTAAGAAGCAAGACAATGCCCTGGAGACTGATTAGCACCCAAGCCCCTTCTCCACCCTATCTAAGACTAGGGAGGGCCAGGTAATAGCTGCTAATGACTCAGCAGGTAGACCTCTAGGCTCCCCCCCCCCAAAACCCCTATCCTTAGATCACAAGGTGAGGTTGCAGCGACCATAGGAACTAACAAGTTTGAGCGGGACTCGAACCCCAGTCTGTCGATCACCTGTCAGGGACGTATATGCAACCATGACACCAACTCATATATCAATATGATGTTAAATTATTAATTTTCCCCGTTGCAACCAAAAACACTCTCCATTGCATCATGGATAACTTCGGCTACTAAGACATGCTGATATAGTTAATCTTAGACTTTTTAATAAGTCTGCATTTCAAAGAACTTCCGAATTAATATATCTTCAGGATAGTGAATCATATGATTCTACCCAAATCGTATGTAATCTTCATGCGTAGTAAACATTTGACATATGATCTAATGTGCCACGCCAGTTTATCAAACAGTAGCCAATCAATCTGATGTTCAAAATCTGAGAGCTGCGTTGACGTTGTATTTCTCCGAGGTCTATTTCATATACAAGTCATCATTATAAAATGCGTATTAAATATTCAATCAATTACCTGCGTTCCCGATACTTTGAAATGTTATACCAATAATACAATAAAGTGGTTGTTTAGGGAATGCATTATCTTCATATAAGAAAAAAAAAGGCTTCCAAAAATTTTTAAGAAAGATAATTGTTTCCTCGCCCGAGAAAAAGACCGACTGCAAGTGGGTCTCTATATCACAGCATTATCTTGAGCAGTGTGTCTGGGAGGGCTGTGGAATGCTGCTGATAGATAAGCCAGTGATTGGTGACTTTAGGGTATGGTATGATTAGTGAAAGGTTGTATGAGTCAATGACTGGATAGACAGATCAGAAGTCCTGTGTCATGACAAGATCTTGGTCAAATAGATAAGCAAAGATTAGACTAGCGAGAGAAGAAAGTGCCGAGAAATGTACATTACTAAATGATGTACAATTTCAAGGTCAAAGTGGAATCAAAATGTAAAAACAAGCATGTCAAATCTCTTGAAAGTATAAGTCAAGAGTCAAGTTTCACGTCTCCATATTTCCTATATATGAAGATGCTATTGAAAAAAAGAAAGATTTGCATCGGCTAAAGCATTAATCTGTTGTTTCAGAGATAATAAGACCATGCAAAATAAATGTCAGTATATTAGTAAATAAAAAAGTGTTTGATTCTGAGGATGTTCTGATTATGTTAAAACGTCAACTAAATTACTGTAGAGAAACATATCTAGTGACTAAAAAGTAAATTTGTGAAGGTAATGTACTAATTTACTAAGAAAAATTGTGAAAATTAGAGAGATAGGTGATGAGAGTACATGACATCTAGTGGAGAGGTGGGACTGACAATTAAATAACAAACTAGTTAAGTCTTAATGGAATTTTTGAACGAATGATATACGGCAAAGGGCAGTTAAAACTAGAATACTTACGGCAATCAAAGTATTGAAAGTCAATGGATAAAAAAAAAGAGGCAAAAAGTGTTAAAAAGAGATTATTGACAAAGGTTTTCTACAAGACCTAATAAAATGAATTAAACTTCCATTTGAATAGAGAAATTTCCAACTGGTAAAAACAAAAGAGTAAGGTATTTTTAACAACCCTATGAACTGACGGATAAAATAAGTTAGCTGATAATTCAGATAAATTATACTACACTGTAATTTTTCTAAAATGTGTCTTGTAATGAAAAACTATTATGCTAAAATATATTGGAAAAACTATCAGAAACAAATCAATACACAGTACTACTACCACCCAGTGCATACGAGAGCAAAATCTCTCTCTCTCTCTCTCTCTCTCTCTCTCTCTCTCTCTCTCTCTCTCTCTCTCTCTCTCTCTCAGATATATATATATATATATATATATATATATATATATATATATATATATATATATATATATATATAATTATCTTTTTTGTTCCGAAACTCGGTTTTTTTTTTTTTCTAAATAAACATGAAAACACAGGATCGAAGTGTTGTGGTATACTGAAATTATATGTAGATGTATAATTGACAGATTTGGCAGCGTTAAAGTCACTGAGGATTATTGGCAATAATTAGCTTTATTGATTTAGGTAGGTTTTAAGTCATGCTTTCATTTATTGATAATTTGGCTGTGAAAAACATGGCTGTAACAGCCAATCCATAAAGCGGTATTGAAGTCAGTTTAAAGTATGATTAAAGGTAAAACTTTGATTCATTGCAATTAATGCATATGCGATTGTACATATTAGTATTACCAGCTAAGAAACAACCCTAGTTGGAAAAGTAGAATGCTATAAGCCCGAGGGTTCCAACAGGGAAAACAGCCCAGTGAGGTAAGGAAATTACAAGAGAATTAATTAACAATTGAAATAAAATATTTCAAGAATATCAACATCATCACAACAACTCTGTAACATATAAACTATGAAAAAAAAAAAAAAAAAAAACAAGAGGAAGAGAAATAAGATAGAATAGTGTGGCCGAGTGTACCCACCTGCAAGAGAACTCTAACCCAAGACAGTGGAAGACCATAGTACAGAGGCCATGACACTACCCAAGACCAGAGAACAATAGTTTGATTTTGTGTAGATAATGAGTAAAGTTGTATGTATGTGTATTTAGTAAAAAAACGAAGAATATCAGTAGAAGTGTGTTTGATTTCGGTCTATATTACCCAAAAGCTCACGACACCGTGAATACATATTTTCTTTTACATATTTCCAATATCCTGTAAGATTAAAAGGTCGTGTGCATGAACTAAATATGATTAAACAGTTGTAAGAAGTTTGTGAGTTATCATAAAAGCGCACACAGACTCCAAAAAGCTTATTATTGAACTGATAAGAGTCATAAAGGGTGTTGAGGCTGCACAAGGTAGAAAGTAATATTTGGAAAGTCATAAAAATTCTTATGATGAAAGTGAACCTTGTATTAGAATATAGAAATGCGAGAGTGAGTGGGTTGGTGTCAAGTTACGCATGGACTATAACAAGATGTATCCATGATTATTCATTATTTCTATGAATAGACTGATGGGGGTGAAATTAAGGGGAAAAACAATTGCTATGGATGTACGTTTGTATAATTAAAAATGGTGTGTGGAATGACTGGTATTAAACGATATTCTGTGGTAGTGAAGAGAAGCTGAAAAGACTTGTGGTGCAAGAGTTTGAAAACCTTTGAAAAAGGCTAAATAGAACTAGATAAGAGAAAAAATATTGTTTGTATGATAAAAAAAAACCTGATTCCTATGTATATTTAATGGGTGAATGAAGAGAGAAGCTAATAAACAAAAAATGCAAAAAAGTGAGAAAGATCAACTAGAAAAAATGGTTTGGACAGCAAGCAATATTTAAGATGTATGATAGAAACTTTGTAGAAGCTCTCCTCTAAAGAAAAAAATTTTGATATTGAAGGAAAACAAATAAAACAACAAAGATGTTAATGACATTAACTGTTAAGCAGCTTAAGGAAAGTATAAAAGATTAAAAATAACACAAAACGGTGATGTAGAAAGAATAATTTAGACAAAAATACCATTAATCTTACTAGGCAAGACACAAACCTAATTTGAAAAGCAAAATGCTACAAGTTAAGGCCTCCAATAAGGAAATTAGCCTGGTGCGATATAGATTATAAATGAGAAATGAAGAAGTACACACACACACACACACACATACATATATATATATATATATATATATATATATATATATATATATAAATATATATATATATATATATATATTTACAAATATATATATATATATATATATATATGCACATATATATATTTATATATATATATTTTTTTTTGACAAGTCGTATATAAACTATAGAAAGAGACTGTCAACCTTTTCACAACAGAAAAAGATTTGTATAAGTTTAAACTTCTGAAGTTCCACCGATTCAACGCCCAACTAGGATTGTAGCTTAGTAAGTAATAATAATAATCTGGTTGCAACTGGAATAAAACTAGATTATTGTGTAGTACTGAGCTTTATGATGGAGATGGTAAGACTGAATTAATATTCTAGAAAGTGGTATGGTCGAAAAGAGAGATGATGATGTGATGTCTCTGAAAAAGGGTGAAAAATAAGGGAAGCTTGTGAGGGAGGTCGAGAAAGTACTGGTTGCATTGGGTAGAAGAAGTTTTGAGATGACTAATAACAGGGAGTGGACGTTTACGCTTTTAAGAGGTTAAACCATTTTGTTCTTCTGCACTTTTTGGACATTTTTATAGATTCCAGTGTACCTCCAAAATTGAGGATGGAAAAGAGAAAAAAAAATTATATGATATAACTGTAGGTGTTGTTTTGGTATGCAATCTCACTTCACTTCACGGTGAAGCAAGAACCAGTAGATTTTCTAATATATATATATATATATATATATATATATATATATATATATATATATATATATATATATATATATATATCGGGAATAATGATTTAAGAAATAATAATCAACCATTGATGTTAGTGTGTGCAGCTCAACATTATTCCTTGCCAGTACATACGGAGCTTGATGTATTTATTTTTTCGCGAGCGAAGCGAGCGCTCGGCAAATAAAAAACCATTAGATTTTCTATTATTCCCGTTGTTTTACCTATTGAAAATATTGAAATCGCCAACCAAAGCCAAAGAATAATTTCTGAGGTCACGCCATAAATGAGATGGCATACCAACACAGCACCCAATTCTATCATAACATCTAAATGCATATGACATCAGGTATTGCGCAGCAGGCTTATTAGCTATTTTCTCAGATCAAATGAACCCACTTAAGAATAAATATGTACCCAAGGAGGTTAGGAACCCCTGGTGGATGAAATTTGAGAGTAGTAACATAAATGAGAGAGATAAAAGAAAATATTCTGCCTTGGGGAATTATCAAGTTAAAGATAAACGCGTCAGACTCTGTTATCTCTCTTCTATCGCGATCGTTTCCTCCCATCAGGGGTCAGCAAGCAATGTCTAAGTGTATCTATTATATCTTAGGACAGAGTGCACAGTATCCCAAGTGACTGGCCTCTTCAGGTACAGCATTGTCCAGACAGTTTGATAAGGCAGCTTCACCTCATAACTAGTCGAGAGGCAGAAATGTAACAACTGATGGCATCACCTCATATATATATATATATATATATATATATATATATATATATATATACGTATATACATATATATATACACATATACATATGAATATATATACACTATATGTATATATATACATAATATACACATATATATATACACATATGAATATATATATATATATATATATATATATATATATATATATATATATATATATATATGAGAGAGAGAGAGAGAGAGAGAGAGAGAGAGAGAGAGAGAGAGAGAGAGAGAGAGAGAGAGAGAGAGAGAGAGAGAGAGAGAGAGAGAGAGTTAGATATTAAAAGTAATGTTTCAATGTTATTAATGTTTTTAAAATATTTTATTTTAATTGTTCATTACTTCGTATATCCTTTATTTATTTCCTTGTTTCCTTTCCTCACTGGGCTATTTTTCCCTGTTGGAAAAAAAATTTATATATATATAAATATATATATGTGCTATATATATTGTTATATACATATAAATATATAAATATGTATATATATATCTATGTATATATATACAGTACAGTTGCTCTTCCAACAAGGGTTATAGCTTAGCTAATAATAATAATAATAATAATAATATTAATAATAATAATAATAATAATAATAATAATAATAATAATAATAACCGCTACATAAAACGAAATTTCATCTTTGCATCCCAATTTTTGAATCACAGACATTACAAAATACATTAGAATTATCTTTAGACTTCTCTAAGTACTTTAAACTATGCATAATACGCTTAACCGTGAATGATACTGAATCATTCTATTTACCATTTCTTCAAAACTAGTTGTTCTGAGTAACCTTAATGAATCAACAATAATTTCCTCAGTTGTAGACTCATATCTCTCGATAACACCTCGTAATCAACTTGTTATAACAGATATGTTAAAAACAGCAGTCTCTCTGGGTACATTTTTTCACAATTATGAAATAATTCAGTATCGGGTGTAATGTGGATAATGACCGAAGAATCTGGTTTAATTTCTAGCACTATAATAGTCTAGCACTAGGTTTTAGTCAATATGATACTCTACCGTCTTGACACGAGAATAGTTACCGATGGTTTCAAATTATTGGAACTTAGATATATGTGTACTGTAGGCTCTAGAGCCTTAAAATACGGGGCCCAGAGACTATACAATAAGCTCCCACTAGATATTCGAAAGACTGAAGATATTAATAAGGCTTTCAAGAGGAAACTGAAGACTTTCTTGTTCTCTAAGTGCTTCGATAGTGTGGAGTTATTATTATTATTATTATTAGCCAAGCTACAACCCTAGTTGGAAAAGCAAGATGCTATAAGCCCAAGGTCTCCAACAGGGAAAAATGGCCCAGTGAGGAAAGGAAATAAGGAAATAAATAAATGATGAGAATAAATTAACAATATATCATTCTAAAAACAATGAAAGCGTCAAAACCGATATTTCCTATATAAACTATTAACAAAGTCAAAAACAGATATGTCATATATAAACTATAAAAGACTCATGTCAGCCTGATCAACATAAAAACATTTGCTCCAACTTTGAACTTTTTAAGTTCTACTGATTCAACTACCCGATTAGGAAGAACATTCCACAACTTGGTAACAGCTGGAATAAAACTTCTAGAATAATGTGTAGTATTGAGCCTCATGATGAAGGCCTGGCTATTAGAATTAACTGCCTTGGTCATTATGAAACCTACTAAAGTAAAATAAAATATGTTGAATGGAAACAAATTATACCATTGCAATGACACCTTAAAATTTCAATAAATTTTTAGCACGATCAGTTCTCGTAATTAAATCTAAATGCGATTAGTTTAACATCTTTGATTATATGTTTTACCATACACCAACGTGAAAATGAACACTTATGACCAATTGTGAAATCCCTAGACTGAGATTTTGGATATGACTAGAATATCTAATGTAATAATGCATGATATTCTAGCTATCTCAAGATATTAAAATATAATTATCTTTTTACAGAACACATCGATAAATAATTTTCAAGACTGAAAAAAGCTTAAACTTTTATATCTGGCCCTGATACACATGGCACAGACATTCAAGTCTATTCAAGATAATCATAATCAATAGAAAATTTCGATGATAATATTTTTCACGGGCGAATAAAGCTGAGAATCTTAAGATATATTTCTTACACTTTAGTACGAAATTGAAGGAGTGGATATCTAGTTTTAGAGAGCAATTAAATGAATGAATTTGATTTTTGGAGCTAAAAAAATCTGTGCATGGAAGCATTGACATAAGAGAAAATAGAGAAAACTTAAAAGCACAGCCCCAAATAACTGTCCGGAAGTGTGAAATCTATCGATAATTTATACATATCAAATGTTATAAGGTGAAAAATAATTCTAAACTGGTTAAAACTAAAAAGGTATAAAAAAGAATACGAAGAGTTATGTGGTCAACTAAAATAAAAACATTACCTAAAAGCCGACTTTTCGCATATGCTAAAGAGGTCCTTGCAGTTATTAAGAATACATGCTGGTATCCAGCAACAAATGATACTTGAAGAAACTTCAGATTTTATTCTCGCCCGCATTATATGACCTCTACGAGGAGTGAGTTCTCTCTGTTCATGATAATGGACCGTTAATCTGACACCTCTCTGAGAGAGAGAGAGAGAGAGAGAGAGAGAGAGAGAGAGAGAGAGAGAGAGAGAGAGAGAGAGAGAGATTGTATACTGTATTGCAAACATTGCCAAGAATTACTCTAGCATGAAGAAATGGAAAATCTTAATCAAAACTTCCCCAGTCAATTATATACATAAATATATACTGTAGTCAAACACACACACACACATATATATGTGTGTGTGTATTTTTATGTGTATATATACACAGTATATATATACATATACATATATATATATATATATATATATTTATATATATATATATATATATATATATATATATATATACATATAGATAGATAGATAGATAGATATTTCACTGCAGAGTGAATTCTATGTTGCCAGTGCAAAAGAAAAAAAAAACAAGACCAAAAAGGAATATATCATAATGAAGGATTGTGTAAAACCAAAAGGGAACTGAAAAACTTAATGGATGAGAGAATTATATATATATATATATATATTTATATATATATATATATATATATATATATATATATATATATATAAAGTATATATAATAAAGCAGTTCTCTATCAGCAGTTAATAACTGAGGTCCTATCTTCTGGGCTATGTGTAATGGTGCATGGCTTCATAAAATCTTTAAAAATCTTCTTACAATGATGAAATAGGACGTATAGATACCGATGATAATAATAATAATAATAATAATAATAATAATAATAATTATAACAATAATAATAATAATAATAATAATAATAATAATAATAATAATAATAATAATAATATCATTCATTTTATGCTATAAAACCGCGAATCACCACATAAAACGTCTGGTCCAACTTCGAAAATTTTTGTTTTGGGAGAAATTTCCTTTTGTTAACAGTGATTCACAAAATTTGAATTTAATCTATGAAATTTAGGGAAAAACAAAACACGCACACACACCTACACGAGAGTTTTAAGGCATTTATTGCTTCAAAGCGAGTAAGAACATTTATATATCTTACATGATAAAATATCCTATCACCTAAAAAAATTAATGAATAATTATATTTTTAACAAAACTGAAATCATGGCAGAATAGCTCACTCCTGAATCAACCATACGAGGACTCGCTTCCTTTCTCTTTACTGGGAAAGGGCTAGTCACTAATATGTATTGTTAAAATGTTATTGAAGGTTTCAGGTAAATAAGTTTTTATTATTTCTCAAGCGTGGAAAAGGCGGGCTTCTGTAGAGAACCTTCATCATAAGTTCTGAGAAAATTACGTCAATTCTAAACTGTTTTCAATATGGTCAACTTTTCTCCGATAAGCAGAGATGAATATTTTATGCAATCGACCTGGGAGAGAGGTTGGAGGATAAAGGGTCCTGGGGGCAGGTGGAGAGGGGAGAATAGATAGTATTGGCAGAATCTCATATCCAAACGAAACATCAACGCAACCCGCAGCAGTGGTCAACAGACCAAAACGTTATCTAATCAAGTCCTATTTGTCATCGACGCCTGCAACAGTAATCGATGATTGGTGTCGTGAAATATAAATGCGTGGATATATGTACGTATTTATGCATCTATGAAGGAGCGGAAATACACAGAACAGCATTCCTGGGTAAACATGTCGTTTATATTTTAAGAAGAAACATTACTCACATGCTGAATAGGAAATAACCATCGAGACAGGAAAGGCGTTGACAAAGGCGCTGAGGAAATCCGTTGTGTTCCAACTAATGAGGGCTTTTAAAATTTCATATACCAAAGTATCTTATTAAATTTGATTACTTGAGAGTGGCAGGTAATTGGTAGCTTTTGAAAATATTCTTACTATTGATAATATTAGATATCCTTATCATCATATTAACAAAAGACAGTACAAGAGAAAGGGCGGTATTCATAAAGAAAAGGATATGCTTATACTTGCAAAATATGAAGGAAATCCTTCAACTTGTATTCATAAACATTTCAAGCAAAAGCTTCTACTTTTAGAGCAAAAGCATATCCTTATAATCACATAAAAGTAAATGGTTATACATAAAGAAGACCCTTTACTTCATATAAAGAGCATATGCTTCGAAAAAGCTGAGTCTGGTCAGTAGCAGACTGCAGTTCGAAGAGAAAGGTTGTTCTGTCCGATTCTCAGCACGATGGCAGATTTTGTGGATGTGAGGCATGTTAAACAATACATGCCCCGTTTAGCCATACTTGATCGTGATTTCAAGATGTTATTCCGTTTTGAAGAACAAAATGTACAGTGGCTTGCGGACAGATATCTTGTCCACACCTGGAATCTCGATGAAATATCAAGGTTAAGCCATAACTTGGTGATATGCATTTTACATTTGCTTTTGCATGTATAAACAGTTAGGAGAATACGAAGGCTGCTGTATTTAGGGATGTATGTATGTACAAACAGTATATATATATGTATGTATGTATGTATGTATATATATATATATATATATATATATATATATATATATATATATGTGTGTGTGTGTGTGTGTGTGTGTGTGTACAGTACATGCAAATATATTGTATTCATATAATATATAAATATAGTTTATATATATATGTATATATATATATATTATATGTATATGTATGTATATATATGTCTGTGTATATATATGCATATATATACATCGTATAAATATACATATATACACAGAATATTCATATACTGCAAAAGCTTATATACATGCATGCATATACACATATATAAACTATATATATATATATATATATATATATATATATATATATATATATATATATATATATATATATATATATATATATACATATATATCGATTCGTACCAGAAATAGATTGTTCTAAATCCCAAACCTGAAATAATTTAGCTGAAATCAACTATTTCAAATTCGGTTTGGTTTAAACCTCAATTACCCTTCGCCCTTTGTCCGGGTATCTTAAAGTTTCCTTCAAACTACAAAGTTGAGCGTTTAGCGTCTTCAAAACTTTTCAACTCAAATCCATAAATCAAATCACGTAGTTTATTATTATTATTATTATTATTATTATTATTATTATTATTATTATTATTATCATTATTATTATTATTATTATTATTATTATTATTATTATTATTATTATTATTATTATTATTATTATTATTTCATTATCATTATTGTTGTTGTTGTTGTTATAAAACAAGAATGGAATTTTTCGCGAGTTCTAAAAGAATTCGGAAGAAAATCTCGGATTTCCAAATGGCTTCAGAAGAAATAGCCATAGACTTAGCATGGAATTCTGAAAGCCTCCAGAACGGAATCTCAGAACGGTATCGGAAGAAAACTTTCCCGGATTTCCAAATGGCTTCAGAAAAAAATAGCCATAGACTTAGCATGGAATTCTGAATGCCTCCAGAATGGAATCTCAGAACGGTTTCGGAAGAAAACTTTCCCAAATTTCCAAAAGTCTTCAAAGGACATAGCCGTATACTTAACATTGATTTCTGAATGACTCCAGAACTGAAATTTCCAGGAGCAGTCCTGAACAACTCCACCCCGATTTTCAAATGACTTCTGAAGACCTGATCTACATTTTTTTTCAAACGTAGCCTGCAACACCTCACATGATCTGTATGTAGCTGGCGAAATCTAACCAAGGAATTGCGAGTCAATAGGAGTAAGAGGAAATGAGTTGATGACTGGGAGAAGGATTTCACTTAACTCACAAAGATCGCGTTCTGGCGGAATAGGAAGCTGCCGGTAAGAATTATGTTACGTCTTCGGAACACCATCAACTACAGATGGTTTTGGTTGCTGCCGAAGTTGCCGATCGTTCGTTTTATATCTCCCGACCTATAGAAAGACACGGGATCTTCCGTTGGCAGCTGAGCTTTGAAGATGATAATGTATGCGCCTTGAAGGATCCTTTGCTTGGGCTTTTGCGACGATGTCTTATTAAAGGAGACTCTTGGAAAAAGTACGAGGCTTTGTATCGGTGCAAAAACGGATTGCAGAGAATGAGGATGGAGGCAGAATGGTTCAACTGAACGGCGAGTGACGTGTAGTTCTTCAACAGGATTGTCCCAAAATTCGCCATTGAAGTAAGGGCATATCCAGACGACATTGGTAAATATATCATGTTGCTCGTCATTTACTTTGGCATGATAGTGTATGCGGAGAAATCGATAGTATTCATCTCTTTACTCATTGCCCAGATAGGTAAAGAATAAATGCCTTCGATTTCCCTGAGGAATCTGATGAAGTGAGGACTCACGGCACTGAAATCTCTTTTGAAATCTAGAAGGACACTGACGAACTAAGGAAAAGAGACAATGAAATCTCGAAAGAAACAGATAATCTAATGAAAGAAGATCTTGAAAACTAGAAGACAGGAGAGAACAGCGAAGAGGAGCCTCTAATGCCAGAGGTAAGACACCTAAAAATAGAGAGCCTCTAATTCTAGAAGTAAGGCACCTCAAAATATAGATCGAAGACCCTCTAATGCTAAAAGTATGAAACCTAGAAATATATGTCAAATAACTTCTAATGCTAGACGTGTGGAAGCTAAAGAGAGAGGTCAAAGATCTTCTAATGTTAGAGGTGTGGGAGCTATAAAGAGAGGTCAAAGAACTTCTAATGCTCGAGGTAAGGGAGCTGAAAAGAGGTCAAAGAACTTCTAATGCTAGAAGTGTGGGATCTATAAAGAAGTCAAAGAACTTCTAATGCTAGAGGTGTGGGAGCTAAAAAAAGGTCAAAGAACTTCTAATGCTAGAGGTGTGGGAGCTAAAAAGAGGTCAAAGAACTTCTAATGCTAGACTTGTGGGAGCTAAAAAGAAGTCAAAGAACTTCTAATGCTAGACTTGTGGGAGCTAAAAAGAAGTCAAAGAACTTCTAATAGTAGAGGTGTGGGAGCTAAAAAGAGTTCAAAGAACTTCTAATGCTAGAGGTGTGGGAGCTAAAAAGAAGTCAAAGAACTTCTAATGCTAGAGGTGAGGAAGCTAAAAAGAAGTCAAAGAACTTCTAATGCTAGAGGTGTGGGAGCTAAAAAGAGGTCAAAGAACTTCTAATGCTAGAGGTATGGGAGCTGAAAAGAAGTCAAAGAACTTCTAATGCTAGAGGTGTGGGAGCTAAAAAGAGGTCAAAGAACTTCTAATGCTGGAGGTGTGGAAGCTAAAAAGAAGTCAAAGAACTTCTAATGCTAGAGGTGTGGGGGCTAAAAAGAGGTCAGAGAACTTCTAATGCTAAAGGTGTGGGAGCTAAAAAGAGGTCAAAGAACTTCTAATGCAAGGGGTGAGGGAGCTAAAAAGAGGTCAAAGATCTTCTAATGCAAGGGGTGTGGGAGCTAAAAAGAGGTAAAAAAACTTCTAATGCAAGGGGTGTGGGAGCTAAAAAGAGGTCAAAGAACTTCTAATGCAAGGGGTGTGGGAGCTAAAAAGAGGTCAAAGAACTTCTAATGCAAGGGGTGAGGGAGCTAAAAAGAGGTCAAAGAACTTCTAATGCAAGGGGTTTGGGAGCTAAAAAGAGGTCAAAGAACTTCTAATGCAAGGGGTGGCGGAGCTAAAAAGAGGTCAAAGAACTTCTAATGCAAGGGGTGACGGAGCTAAAAGGAGGTCAAGGAACTTCTAATGCAAGGGGTGTGGGAGCTAAAAAGAGGTCAAAGAACTTCTAATGCAAGGGGTGGAGGAGGTAAAAAGAGGTCAAAGAACTTCTAATACAAGGGGTGGCGGAGCTAAAAAGAGGTCAAAGAACTTCTAATACAAGGGGTGTGGGAGCTAAAAAGAGGTCAAAGAACTTCTAATGCAAGGGGTGTGGGAGCTAAAAAGAGGTCAAAGAACTTCTAATGCAAAGGGTGTGGGAGCTAAAAAGAGGTCAAAGAACTTCTAATGCAAAGGGTGTGGGAGCTAAAAAAAAGTCAAAAGAACTTCTAATGCAAGGGGTGTGGGAGCTAAAAAGAGGTCAAAGAACTTCTAATGCAAGGGGTGTGGGAGCTAAATAGAGGTCAAAGAACTTCTAATGCAAGGGGTGAGGGAGATAAATAGAGGTCAAATAACTTCTAATGCAAGGGGTGAGGGAGCTAAAAAGAGGTCAAAGAACTTCTAATGCAAGGGGTGGCGGAGCTAAAAGAGGTCAAAGAACTTCTAATGCAAGGGGTGGCGGAGCTAAAAAGAGGTCAAAGAACTTCTAATGCAAGGGGTGGGGGAGGTAAAAAGAGGCCAAAGAACTTCTAATGCAAGGGGTGTGGGAGGTAAAAAGAGGTCAAAGAACTTCTAATGCAAGGGGTGGCGGAGCTAAAAGGAGGTCAAAGAACTTCTAATGCAAGGGGTGTGGGAGGTAAAAAGAGGTCAAAGAACTTCTAATGCAAGGGGTGTGGGAGGTAAAAAGAGGTCAAAGAACTTCTAATGCAAGGGGTGTGGGAGCTAAAAAGAGGTCAGAGATCTTCTAATGCAAGGGGTGTGGGAGCTAAAAAGAGGTCAGAGATCTTCTAATGCAAGGGGTGTGGGAGCTAAAAAGAGGTCAAAGAACTTCTAATGCAAGGGGTGTGGGAGCTAAAAAGAGGTCAAAGAACTTCTAATGCAAGGGGTGTGGGAGGTAAAAAGAGGTCAAAGAACTTCTAATGCAAGGGGTGTGGGAGGTAAAAAGAGGTCAAAGAACTTCTAATGCAAGGGGTGTGGGAGCTAAAAAGAGGTCAAAGAACTTCTAATGCAAGGGGTGTGGGAGCTAAAAAGAGGTCAAAGAACTTCTAATGTAAGGGGTGGCGGAGCTAAAAAGAGGTCAAAGAACTTCTAATGCAAGGAGTGTGGGAGCTAAAAAGAGGTCAAAGAACTTCTAATGCAAGGGGTGTGGGAGCTAAAAAGAGGTCAAAGAACTTCTAATGCAAGGGGTGTGGGAGCTAATAAGAGATAAAAGAACTTCTCATGCAAGGGGTGTGGGAGCTAAAAAGAGGTCAAAGAACTTCTAATGCAAGGGGTGTGGGAGCTAAAAAGAGGTCAAAGAACTTCTAATGCAAGGGGTGTGGGAGCTAAAAAGAGGTTAGAGATCTTCTAATGCAAGGGGTGTGGGAGCTAAAAAGAGGTCAAAGAACTTCTAATGCAAGGGGTGGCGGAGCTAAAAAGAGGTCAAATAACTTCTAATGCAAGGGTTGTGGGAGCTAAAAAGAGGTCAAAGAACTTCTAATGCAAGGGGTGGCGGAGCTAAAAAGAGGTCAAATAACTTCTAATGCAAGGGTTGTGGGAGCTAAAAAGAGGTCAAAGAACTTCTAATGCAAGGGGTGTGGGAGCTAAGAAGAGGTCAAAGAACTTCTAATGCAAGGGGTGTGGGAGCTAAAAAGAGGTCAAAGAACTTCTAATGCAAGGGGTGTGGGAGCTAAAAAGAGGTCAAAGAACTTCTAATGCAAGGGGTGTGGGAGGTAAAAAGAGGTCAAAGAACTTCTAATGCAAGGGGTGTGGGAGGTAAAAAGAGGTCAAAGAACTTCTAATGCAAGGGGTGTGGGAGGTAAAAAGAGGTCAAAGAACTTCTAATGCTAGAGGTGTGGGAGCTAAAAAGAGTTCAAAGAACTTCTAATGCAAGGGTTGTGGGAGCTAAAAAGAGGTCAAAGAACTTCTAATGCAAGGGGTGTGGGAGGTAAAAAGAGGTCAAAGAACTTCTAATGCAAGGGGTGTGGGAGGTAAAAAGAGGTCAAAGAACTTCTAATGCTAGAGGTGTGGGAGCTAAAAAGAGTTCAAATAACTTCTAATGCAAGGGTTGTGGGAGCTAAAAAGAGGTCAAAGAACTTCTAATGCAAGGGGTGGCGGAGCTAAAAAGAGGTCAAATAACTTCTAATGCAAGGGTTGTGGGAGCTAAAAAGAGGTCAAATAACTTCTAATGCAAGGGTTGTGGGAGCTAAAAAGAGGTCAAAGAACTTCTAATGCAAGGGGTGTGGGAGCTAAGAAGAGGTCAAAGAACTTCTAATGCAAGGGGTGTGGGAGCTAAAAAGAGGTCAAAGAACTTCTAATGCAAGGGGTGTGGGAGCTAAAAAGAGGTCAAAGAACTTCTAATGCAAGGGGTGTGGGAGGTAAAAAGAGGTCAAAGAACTTCTAATGCAAGGGGTGTGGGAGGTAAAAAGAGGTCAAAGAACTTCTAATGCAAGGGGTGTGGGAGGTAAAAAGAGGTCAAAGAACTTCTAATGCAAGGGGTGTGGGAGGTAAAAAGAGGTCAAGGAACTTCTAATGCAAGGGGTGTGGGAGCTAAAAAAATGTCAAAGAACTTCTAATGCAAGGGGTGTGGGAGCTAAAAAGAGGTCAAAGCACTTCTAATGCAAGGGGTGGGGAAGCTAAAAAGAGGTCAAAGAACTTCTAATGCAAGGGGTGTGGGAGCTAAAAAAAAAAGGTCAAAGAACTTCTAATGCAAGGGGTGTGGGAGCTAAAAAAAGGTCAAAGAACTTCTAATGCAAGGGGTGTGGGAGCTAAAAAGAGATAAAAGAACTTCTCATGCAAGGGGTGTGGGAGCTAAAAAGAGGTCAAAGAACTTCTAATGCAAGGGGTGTGGGAGCTAAAAAAAGGTCAAAGAACTTCTAATGCAAGGGGTGTGGGAGCTAAAAAAAGGTCAAAGAACTTCTAATGCAAGGGGTGGCGGAGCTAAAAAGAGGTCAAAGAACTTCTAATGCAAGGGGTGGCGGAGCTAAAAAGAGGTCAAAGAACTTCTAATGCAAGGGGTGGCGGAGCTAAAAGGAGGTCAAAGAACTTCTAATGCAAGGGGTGTGGGAGCTAAAAAGAGGTCAAAGAACTTCTAATGCAAGGGGTGTGGGAGCTAAAAAGAGGTCAAAGAACTTCTAATGTAAGGGGTGGCGGAGCTAAAAAGAGGTCAAAGAACTTCTAATGCAAGGGGTGGGGGATCTAAAAAGAGGTCAAAGAACTTCTAATGCAAGGGGTGTGGGAGCTAAAAAGAGGTCAAAGAACTTCTAATGCAAGGGGTGTGGGAGCTAAAAAGAGGTTAGAGATCTTCTAATGCAAGGGGTGTGGGAGCTAAAAAGAGGTCAAAGAACTTCTAATGCAAGGGGTGGCGGAGCTAAAAAGAGGTCAAAGAACTTCTAATGCAAGGGGTGGCGGAGCTAAAAAGAGGTCAAATAACTTCTAATGCAAGGGTTGTGGGAGCTAAAAAGAGGTCAAAGAACTTCTAATGCAAGGGGTGGCGGAGCTAAAAAGAGGTCAAATAACTTCTAATGCAAGGGTTGTGGGAGCTAAAAAGAGGTCAAAGAACTTCTAATGCAAGGGGTGTGGGAGCTAAGAAGAGGTCAAAGAACTTCTAATGCAAGGGGTGTGGGAGCTAAAAAGAGGTCAAAGAACTTCTAATGCAAGGGGTGTGGGAGCTAAAAAGAGGTCAAAGAACTTCTAATGCAAGGGGTGTGGGAGCTAAAAAGAGGTCAAAGAACTTCTAATGCAAGGGGTGTGGGAGGTAAAAAGAGGTCAAAGAACTTCTAATGCAAGGGGTGTGGGAGGTAAAAAGAGGTCAAAGAACTTCTAATGCAAGGGGTGTGGGAGGTAAAAAGAGGTCAAAGAACTTCTAATGCAAGGGGTGTGGGAGGTAAAAAGAGGTCAAAGAACTTCTAATGCAAGGGGTGTGGGAGGTAAAAAGAGGTCAAAGAACTTCTAATGCAAGGGGTGTGGGAGGTAAAAAGAGGTCAAAGAACTTCTAATGCAAGGGGTGTGGGAGGTAAAAAGAGGTCAAAAAACTTCTAATGCAAGGGGTGTGGGAGGTAAAAAGAGGTCAAGGAACTTCTAATGCAAGGGGTGTGGGAGCTAAAAAAATGTCAAAGAACTTCTAATGCAAGGGGTGTGGGAGCTAAAAAGAGGTCAAAGCACTTCTAATGCAAGGGGTGGGGAAGCTAAAAAGAGGTCAAAGAACTTCTAATGCAAGGGGTGTGGGAGCTAAAAAAAAAAGGTCAAAGAACTTCTAATGCAAGGGGTGTGGGAGCTAAAAAAAGGTCAAAGAACTTCTAATGCAAGGGGTGTGGGAGCTAAAAAGAGATAAAAGAACTTCTCATGCAAGGGGTGTGGGAGCTAAAAAGAGGTCAAAGAACTTCTAATGCAAGGGGTGTGGGAGCTAAAAAAAGGTCAAAGAACTTCTAATGCAAGGGGTGTGGGAGCTAAAAAAAGGTCAAAGAACTTCTAATGCAAGGGGTGGCGGAGCTAAAAAGAGGTCAAAGAACTTCTAATGCAAGGGGTGGCGGAGCTAAAAAGAGGTCAAAGAACTTCTAATGCAAGGGGTGGCGGAGCTAAAAGGAGGTCAAAGAACTTCTAATGCAAGGGGTGTGGGAGCTAAAAAGAGGTCAAAGAACTTCTAATGCAAGGGGTGTGGGAGCTAAAAAGAGGTCAAAGAACTTCTAATGTAAGGGGTGGCGGAGCTAAAAAGAGGTCAAAGAACTTCTAATGCAAGGGGTGGGGGATCTAAAAAGAGGTCAAAGAACTTCTAATGCAAGGGGTGTGGGAGCTAAAAAGAGGTCAAAGAACTTCTAATGCAAGGGGTGGCGGAGCTAAAAGGAGGTCAAAGAACTTCTAATGCAAGGGGTGTGGGAGCTAAAAAGAGGTCAAAGAACTTCTAATGCAAGGGGTGTGGGAGCTAAAAAGAGGTCAAAGAACTTCTAATGCAAGGGGTGGGGAGCTAAAAAGAGGTCAAAGAACTTCTAATGCAAGGGGTGGCGGAGCTAAAAGGAGGTCAAAGAACTTCTAATGCAAGGGGTGTGGGAGCTAAAAAGAGGTCAAAGAACTTCTAATGCAAGGGGTGTGGGAGCTAAAAAGAGGTCAAAGAACTTCTAATGCAAGGGGTGTGGGAGCTAAAAAGAGGTCAAAGAACTTCTAATGCAAGGGGTGGGGGAGCTAAAAAGAGGTCAAAAAACTTCTAATGCAAGGGGTGGCGGAGCTAAAAGGAGGTCAAAGAACTTCTAATGCAAGGGGTGTGGGAGCTAAAAAGAGGTAAAAAAAACTTCTAATGCAAGGGGTGTGGGAGCTAAAAAGAGGTCAAAGAACTTCTAATGCAAGGGGTGTGGGAGCTGAAAAGAGGTCAAAGAACTTCTAATGCAAGGGGTGTGGGAGCTAAAAAGAGGTCAAAGAACTTCTAGTGCAAGGGGTGTGGGAGCTAAAAAGAGATAAAAGAACTTCTAATGCAAGGGGTGTGGGAGCTAAAAAGAGGTCAAAGAACTTCTAATGCAAGGGGTGTGGGAGCTAAAAAAAGGTCAAAGAACTTCTAATGCAAGGGGTGTGGGAGCTAAAAAGAGGTCAAAGAACTTCTAATGCAAGGGGTGTGGGAGCAAAAAAGAGGTCAAAGAACTTCTAATGCAAGGGGTGTGGGAGCTAAAAAGAGGTCAAAGAACTTCTAATACAAGGGGTGGCGGAGCTAAAAAGAGGTCAAAGAACTTCTAATGCAAGGGGTGTGGGAGCTAAAAAGAGGTCAAAGAACTTCTAATGTAAGGGGTGTGGGAGCTAAAAAAAGGTCAAAGAACTTCTAATGCAAGGGGTGTGGGAGCTAAAAAGAGATAAAAGAACTTCTCATGCAAGGGGTGTGGGAGCTAAAAAGAGGTCAAAGAACTTCTAATGCAAGGGGTGGCGGAGCTAAAAAGAGGTCAAAGAACTTCTAATGCAAGGGGTGTGGGAGGTAAAAAGAGGTCAAAGAACTTCTAATGCAAGGGGTGTGGGAGCTAATAAGAGGTCAAAGAACTTCTAATGCAAGGGGTGTGGGAGGTAAAAAGAGGTCAAAGAACTTCTAATGCAAGGGGTGTGGGAGGTAAAAAGAGGTCAAAGAACTTCTAATGCAAGGGGTGGGGGATAGATGTCGCCAGCAAGGCTTTGGGGAAGGCGCGGCGGCGTCTGTGTTCTTTCTGATGCGTAAACTTAATTAAATACAAGTAAAAACAGGGCATCAAATACTTATTATAAATACTAAACTCTTTCTTATCTTGACAGCACAAATGAAATCTTACAAGTTCCAACATGTAACTAAGCGCTCCCGAAACAAGAGTCAACCTTTTACTTCTGCTTGGAGGATATCCTCGCAAGTAAAAGGTAATCATTATGAATATGGAAAGAAAGATTTGCTTATACTTCTACCTTTTGCTTCAGAGAACTACCTTGTACTTCTACCTTATGCTTACAAGGATATCCTTCATATTTAGGAATACCTCCCAAAGCTTGCGTGCGAAGAAATTTTTACGTCTGTGAAAAGTGGAATAGGTACGTCTAGATCAGCATTGTTAAATAGATTTGCAAGTCTTTCAAATAAATGTTTCAAGCAAGTCTAGACCAGCACTATTAATTAATCGTAGATTTGTGAGTCTTTTATATAAATGTTTAACAATTTAAATTTCTTAAAAATAATGATGATATATTGATGCTAGAAGTCCAACTTAAGAAATTACAAAACATAATAAACAGAGGAGCAAGACTGATAAAAGGTGTCCCACATGAGAAAGAATCACTCCTATACTAAATGATTTACACTGGCTGCCGATTAAAGCGAGAATTGAATTTAGAATATGTACAATAACCCACCAAGTTATCAGAAACGGTCGTCCAAAATACTTAAGAGAATTGCTACAAATTGCGCAGCCAACAAATCGTGTCGACACGAGAATAGTTACAGATGGCTTCAAACTGTTGGAACCTAGATTTATGTCTACTGTAGGCTCCAGAGCCTTTAAATATGAGGCCCCGAGACTATACAACAAGCTCCCACGAAACATTCGAATGATTGAAGACATTAAGGCTTTCAAGAGGAAACTGAAGACTTTTTTATTTCATGAGTTTTGACAGTGACGATTTAACAGTAAATGAACAATACGTGATATGAAACGTTAAATACTCTGAACGAACAAGGTAAAACGACAGCGGAGGTCCTGTAGAGAGTTGGGTTACCCTGTTGTATGGGACCGGAAAAACAGCCATCAAAGTAAAAGTAAGTAAGAAGATGATAGCAGATTTGAATAAAGCAGAAATGTAGGACTGAAAACAAAGATAATATTCAATTAAAATGCAGATAGATAACAAATACGGGTTATTGACGAACCTCTAGAGATTGCTAATGAATATACGCTGAAGAAGGAAATATAAAAATGAAAAAAGTTATTTTTCAAAGTGTGTACCTTCTTAATAGCGTTCCTTAGCTGGCCGTCAGGCTAACGCCAGAGAGGTGTTATGGGGAAGACACACGACACACCCATACATTTAAATGATATGTAAATAAGATTCCCCTGAAGGACGCTGACGAGGTCCGTCGTTATGACACAGGAAGATAATTACGAGTCATCATAGTAGCCCACGGCACGGAAATTGTTGAAGCGGACACCGGAATGAAGGTAGATTACGGCTCTAAGTAGAGGAGAGTTTTTGGTGAGCAAATATCTTTTATTATTATTATTATTATTAATTATTAATTATTATTATTACTGCTGCTGAATTCAGGGGTTGTGGTGGCCAATGTGGTAACGTCCCTGATTGGTGAACACCAGACTGGGGTTCGAGCCCCGCTCAAACTCGTTAGTTCCTTTGGTCGCTGCAAACTCACCATCTTATAAGCTAAGTATGGGGTTTTAGGGGGAACCTATAGGTCTATCTGCTGAGTCATCAGCAGTCATTGTCTGGCCCTCATTGGTCCTAGCTTGGGTGGAGAGGGGGCTTGGGTGCTGATCATATGTGTGTGTATATGTATATATATATATATATATATATATATATATATATATATATATATATATATGTGTGTGTGTGTGTGTGTGTGTAGGTGTGTGTGTCTGTGTGTGTGGGTGTGGTCAGTCTCTAGAGCATTGTCCTGCTTGATAGGGCAATGTTACTGTCCCTTGCCTCTGCCATTCATGAGTGGCCTTTAAACCTTTAAATGTTCCTACTTGAGACATCGCATAACAAAACTCAATTTTGTGACATGACTCATGGGTTTCTTGCAATGGCTGACTGTAAGAATGCAATTTTGACATGTATGTCTAACAAAACCTCTATGCTTCATTTCTCCTTTTAATTTCCTTATTATTCACACACTAAAATGTTTTTGAGCAATATATACAATCACATAAAATTTAATGCGATCCAAACTTTTATTACTGAATTAATCCGCTGAAAGGCATAGTTCTGAGTTGAAAAGTTTAAAAACTATGCAACTTTAGACATAGCTTTATTTGGAAAATTATAGTATACAAAATCCCTTAATAAAAATAGGCCTACTTTGATACATGAACAGCTGGATGGAAAGAAAATGACACAGATTTAATCCATAAGGATGAGACAAGTCTCCTTAATAGAGAGAGAAGATGAAATGTTAAGGATATTGGGAGCTTGGACAATGCCTAGAGGAAAGAAAACAATAGCAAGATATTACAACCTGCATATTACTACAACGGTTTCTACTGCATGAACTTGAGAACAGGTACAATAGATTGGTGGACATTACAAAATTTCCGTTCTAAGAAAAGTGAATAGTGTTAAAACTCTACATAATAATAACTATAGAGATACAGGATCACCTTGCCAAGGATAGGAAGAGGATCGAGAAAGAGGTCAGAGCAGAGTTACTGAAGAAACGAACTTCCTTTCATTCAATCCGATCGAAGATGGAGATAAAATAGAAGATCACTTTTTAAGAGAATCACATTCCTAATCTATGCCAACAGGACCAGTATGGACGTTGGAAGTATTGAAACAGCCAGCCTTGTTAATGATGGTAGAACGGAATGATTTGGTGAAAAGATAAAGTTATGGGATAGTGCATCGTGCAGCACTGCATGACTATAAATACACTCTACGGTACAAACACTCCATGTTTAACTTCTCTGATTTTTTTTCCCGAACTATACAAAACAAGAAAGGATAAATAAAAAAAGAATGCGTATTTGATTTATATACATCTCTGTACAAAATAATCCCTTTAAATCTATTGCAGGTAAATCTATGCATTATTGCTCTTAAGTATCTAACCATTTATTAAATAATACATCGTTGGCTTTAGACACGCAACACCAATTTAGCGTTATTTGAGTCTCGTCAAAGAAAACAACATCTTGTATGTATCCTAGAGTATAATATGTAAAAATAAGTTGTTCTTTTAAAGCAAATAATTTAGTCAGAAACGTGGGCGGTAGGGGAGGTGCATATGTGCTCCAACATAGAGTTTTGTATTAGTTATGGATTAGATAATGAGGGAAGGTGGGATGGCGGAAGTAGAATGCAAATGGAAAACAACAAAGGTAAAGTTAACGTTGTGAGTAAAAATGATCTTTATTTATCAATTCAAAGATAAATGGATACAGAAAAACGTGAGAACGAAACACATTCGTCGTATGTGACTATTTGTGTACAGAAATTTAGCATAACGATTATTACACGCAATTACTTTGTCAAGTTCAGTAACAAATAACTGTAATAGAATAGTGTATTTGCAAGTCAAATTAGAACAAAGCAAATAAATCTAGAGAACTCTGCAAGGATATATCCTATTAATATTTAAAGACAAAATCGTTCGAAAATTGTAATTACAAAAATTAATGGTACAGTAGGAATAAATAAATAGTATATGATGCCATAAAGGTTTAGAGGTTTAAAGGTCGCTCATGAATGGCAGAGGCAAGGAACAGTGACATGGCCCTACCAAGCAGGACAATGCAATAGAGACTGACCATATATACATATGATCAGCGCCCAAGTCCCCTCTCCACCCAAGCTAGGACCAAAGAGGGCCAGGTAGTGGCTGCTGATGACTCGGCAAATAGACCTATAGGCTCCCCTGAAATACCCATTCTTAGCTCACAAGGATGGTGAGGTTGCTGCGACCAGAGAAACTAACGAGTTTGAGCAGGACTCGAACAACAGTCTGGCGTTCACCAGGCAGAGACGTTACCAATAAGGCCACCACAACACTTGTAAACAAAAGACATAGCGTAAAGTGACTGTATTTTCGACATTGACTGATACTGCCTGAAGAGAGGAAAGCAAAGCAATGAAATGAATATATAAACATAAAACTAAAGTAATGGTTGAAAATTAAAAGAATTAACAGCCCTTTCCCCACAAAAAAAAAAAGAAAAAAAAAAGGAAAAACGTCCTAAAAAAATCTCTGCAGAATGACGAGAGATTGTACTGAGTGGACATATAGTATTTCAATGTTTGGTATTGAGTGTCATAACCTGACAGATATCAATAAATGGTTTATTCTTTAAAGAAAACTTTAAAAGTTTGGCGTTTGATGCACAGCAAAATTAAAATGTGTTTAAAATGCAATGGAAAATTCAAAGTTGTAACATGTGGAAGTTAAGCACGCATGTTGAATGCAGAAGAAAGAGCAAAGATAATCTGTTTGCGTAGTACAATCATGTGTTCAGTCCATTGGAGAGAATGGAAGACAATAGTTTTGTGAAATGAGTATAACTTAAAAGTGTTGCATACGCTGTTAGAAAAAAAAAGAAATTCACCGTAAAATATACTGTTCTTAGCCGTATTTCAGTAAAACACAGGCGACCGTAATTCTTACCCCATTTTTTATTATCTTTTATGGGTTGGTGACCGTAATATCACTACTTTACGTCAATATATCCGTTTTTAAAACGGTAAATGCCTGGCAACATTTATTCAAGGATTTTTACCGTTTTTACGGCAAATTTTTAAGTGTAGAGTGAAAGTTTCTACACAAGGCGATCATCCACGAACCAGCAGGTAAATATGGATGTAACTGTATGTTATGGAATATGTATAGAATATTTTATCTACGAATGAAGACCAACGAAATAGAAAGTAGGGACACAATTTGTTATGAGGGTCGTAGCAATAATACGGGTCACTTACCCTAGAAGGACCTGGGTAGCAATCCGTGAGAAAAGGAGATTGGCAAAATGAACTTTCATTGCAAATTGCAGGTTATATACAATGGTTTGATCAATAAGCACACGTGAGAACTTGCCAGAACCCACACAAGAGGAAGAGACGGAGAATACTGATCATTACTCGTTGGAAAATAAAACAATAATGATAGGTAAGTTCTTCAAAACGGACTGAAAATGAATATGAGTAAAACAAAGATAATATTCAATGAAAATGCAGATAGACAACAAATAAAGGTAATTGACGAACCTCTAGAGATTGTTAATGAATATATATATGCTGAAAAACGAAAACAAAATCCTTCTTTGAAATATATTAGATTTTTATCACAATTCCATAAAAGGCAGCAAAATGTACAACTATGTAGAGCGAGTAAAAGGGATATTCGAAATTGTACAAAAGTCTAGGATTGTCGGACTATTGTTGAATAAGAAAATATTTTCACAAAGCCTTTTTTGGAATATGTTTTTTTCCAGAAAATTTAAAAAAAAATTTTCCGTGTCAATGGCCGTAGTTACTGAAACTGCAACTCAGCTATTAATAGATTCACGTAAAAGCCTCCAGGAATATAATGACATAAAGGAAATAAGAAAAGATATTAACCTGAAAGTATACATCAAGATAATCATATAAAGATAGATACACTTACTTCTACACACAACTGAAGTTTAAATCATCATATTATGGAAATTTAATAACATTTCTTCTTCACCCAAGGGATTAACTACTGCACTGTAATTGTTCAATGCCCACTTTCGTCTTGGTAAGGGTAGAAGAGACTTTTTAGTTATGGTAGGCAGCTCTTCTAGGAGGACACTCCAAAATGAAACCATTGTTCTCTAGTCTTGGGTAGTGCCATAGCCTATGTACCATGGTATTCCACTGTCTTGGGTTAGAATTAGCTTGCTTGAGGGTACACTCGGGCACACTATTTAATTTCTCTTCCTCTTGTTTTGTTAAAGGTTTTATAGTTTATAGAGTAGATATTTGTTTTAATGTTACTGTTCTTAAAATATTTTAATTTTCCTTGTTTCCTTTCCTCACCGGGCTGTTTTCCCTGTTGGATCCCTTGGGCTTATAGCATCCTGCTTCCCCAACTAAGGTTGTAGCGTAGCAAGTAATAATAATATCTGGGGAAAAAGTCTTGATCGCTGCATCCAAATACAAAACCAATCAAAACTTATGCCAAATTTGACCTAAATCGAGAGACTTAAAAACTTTGTAAAGTTTATGGATAATAAAGTTGGATAAAAGGGAAAGGAGACCAATACAATTATGGGAGCTGTTGCATAAATTAATACGTCGCAATTTTAAAGGCCACTCATGAATGGCAGAGGCAAGGGACAGTGACATTACCCTATCAAACAGGACAATGCCCGAGAGACTAACCATATACACATATGATCAGCGCCCAAGCCACCTTTCCACCCAAGCTAGGATCAAGGAGGGCCAGGCAGATAGACCTATAGGCTCCCCCAAACTTCCTTACCTCACAACGATGGTGAGGTTACAGACACTAAAGAAACTAACGAGTTTGAGTGGGATTCGAACCCCAGTGTGGCGATCACCAGGCAGGGACGTTACCACATCGGCCACCACAATCCTTTCTTACCTTGCTATTTCTCACACATTATTTTTAGTTCTTTCAATGTATTAAATCGTGTCTACCCATAACAATTATGAATTACGTTAATTAAATTCCAATCAAGTTATAAACTATTCATTGTTAAAAAAAAAAAAACCTAATCTTAATCGGAAATTTTCCATAAAAAATATACTGTTCTCACCGTATTTCAGTAAATTACAGGCGACCGTAATTTTTACCCTACTCTGTTAATATCTTTTACGGGTTGACCGTAATATCACTCCTTAACGTCAATATATCCGTTTCTAAAACGGTAAATGCCTGGCAACATTTATTCCAGGATTTTTACCGTTTTTTTTTACGGCAAATATTTTCTTACTGTGTAGGTAAAATTAGCCCAACAACAAAGAAGCATTTTCACACATAGAGAAGAAGAGATGTTGACTATCCTCAGTGGACTCAAAATACAAACTTGAAATTTCCATAAAAATAAATTGTGATGTGTATGTAGTATTCTTACCCGAGTGCAAGTACCCCTCTGCGCTACAGTAAGGACAGGCCATCTAATGATTCACCAATTCTGAAAAAGAATGAATGAAAAATAATTGAATTGTATTAAAAATATTTAAAAAACAGTAATATTGAATTTTAAACATTACTACAACCATTTTTTTAGTTATCTTGCGACAACAAGAAACTAAATCAATTGAATAACTGAAATTTAAAGACCCAAAGCAAACTATTATAAAACATGGAAAGAGTATTAGGTTAAAAATAATTCATACATCTATATGATATACGAATGTTCAAGAGAAGTCAGTTAAATATAAAATAAATCCATTTATAGTTTACAAATCTATAATACTCAAATATTAGCAAGTTATTTTAGCTATTCATGTAATACATACATACATACACACACACACACACACATACACACACACACATATATATTATATATATATATATATATATATATATATATATATATATATATATATATATATATATATATAATTGGCGCTACGAGAATTCAGTCCAGAAAATTGGGTCCCAGACAATTTCTAGTTTAATTACCTATTCCATCATAATTTCTCTGAAAAAGGCACACATAGCTGGAAACTCTTTGAAAACTGTTAACAAATGGGTAGGCTTCGCAATGTTAATGAATGATATTAGCAGTTGAGTATTTTTATAAATGATGTTGATTTAAAGCGTGAGACATCTTTGGGGCTGGTGTGGTAACGTCCATGACTGGTGAACGCCAGACTGGTCCAAGTCCCTCTGAAACTCGTTAATTCCTTTGGTCGCGGCAACCTCACCCTTTATGTGAACTAAGGATGGTGGGTTTGCGGCAGCCTATAGGTCTATCTGCTAAGTTATCAACAGACATTGGCTGGCCCTCCTTGGTCTTAACTTGGGTGGAGAGAGGCTTGGGTGCTGATCATGTGTATGTATGGTCAGTCTCTAGGGCCTTATCCTGCATGATAGAGCAATGTCATGTCCCTTGCCTCTGCCATTAATGGGTGATCTTTAAGGCTTTAAACTGTAAACAAATAAGTATTTGATCTTGATAGTATTTGAAAAAAAAAAAAAAAAAAATTTCTTTTTCATTTTCCCTTGTTACCTGCTCTTTTCACGTAATTTGTAATTCCTTATTCACTCACTTTACATAAATTTCATTAGAAACAAACTAATAAGGCTGCATAAACAAAATATAAGTGAGAAAAACTAAGATGAATTGATTAATGAACTTAATTATGTTTATACCTTACACAAGTTTAGTTTTAAAGGTTTAAAGGCCACTCATGAATGGCAGAAGTAAGGGACAGTGACATTGCCATATCAAGTAGGACAATGCCATAGAGACTGACCATATATACATATGATCAGTGCTCAAGGCCCCTCTCCACACAAGATAGGACCAAGGAGGGACATGGAATGGTTGCTGATGACTCAGCAGATAGACCTATAGGCTCCTCTGAACCCCAAGGATGATGAGGTTGCAGCGACCAAAGTAACTAACGAGTTTGAGCGAGACTCGAATCCCAGTCTGGCGTTCACCAGTCAGGGACGTTACCACATCGGTCACCGCAACTGTGTAAAACAAAGAAATTATGGCACTGTGCGATTTGTAACATGTCGTGCACGTGTTCCTACAGAGAATAAACTATGTGAACCTACAGTGATTACAAGACTATAGTCATTATCATGAACCAACGCAAATGCATTGGAACTATGTTTCTCAGTTTCAGAATTAAGAAAAAAGTCGCAAGATGGAGTTGGATCAAGAACTCGGGTGTTCATTTCTGAAAGTACTATTAGTGAGAATGCGTTATATGAATTACTAAGGCTGCAAATGGTATCCAGAAACATTACACTCATGCGAGTAAAGCTTTTAGCGTTCCCCAATTTCCTCTTCATTGAACTTGATCGCGGCAATTTATTCCTGGAATCCGACATAGTAATGATGAAAATGTGATTTTAATCTTTGCCTTCAACGAAAGTCTTCAACAACTGGAAAATGCCTTAGTTTAAAGTTTTGGATACTATATTTAGATAATCACCATGTATAAGGAATCAGCTTTTCCCATTCATGTTCTAAATGGTAGATTTTATCCTCGATCTTTCATTCTATTGCATGACAAAATAGAAGCTACGTATAACAAGACTTTTCTTGAGCTATAAAACTACGACCAAGAATAAAACTTTGTCAAGTTTTGATTGGCTTTCAACAGGCAATCCATAACAGCTATGACAACTTTGTTCATTTGTGTCAGTTTGTTTATAAGAAAATATGCCATCTCTGATACAAGGTTCAATATAGTATAGGTTGTTGTTTTGCCAATAAAATGAAAATGTTCTATGTACTTTAACCATAAGAAGTAGTAATTAATACAAATGAAGATATATGTGATGGCGAATCATTTCCAATAGGCTTCATAATATATTTTGAATTGATTTACATTGGACTGAAAATAGGAAAATTAGCAGACGAGAAGAGCCCTTACATTCAGTTATTTACTGGAATCTATACAATAGAGTAATTCAAAAATTACTTCGGATAAACAATGCTTTGATTTCAATTGGCATTGCAAGCAACAGTTACAAGCAAGCATCTAAGCATCTAGAAGTTTATGGATGTTCATTGAAAAGAATTTTTTATACAGACAAAGTTAATTCAGGCTCAAAAAGAAGACAATCCACAAAGAAAAGAAAATACCAGTCAGTAAACATGATGGTAAAAAATAACTTGTGGAATCATATGATAGAGATGATGAATAATTTTCCCTGAATACCATTGCTCATTCATTAATTAGATTTTTCAGGACCAATTTTTTAATGTCTGAATTATCTCTGATAAAAAGGAATATTATATATGCATTTTATGGCAAAAAATTAGTTTCTTCTTATAACCAATTTTCTCCAATAACAAAATTAAATATTAAATATATTTTTTATGACTGAACACTATGTTGTTAGTTAATATTGTTCTGTTCTAAGTTTAATGTTCCACAAGTGTACTAAATATTTTGGCGACCAAATTATCCGAAACCGAAATTTTAGGGATCGACTCAACTAAAGCCTTAGTAAGTTAACTAAATAAAATATTGTTTAAAATCACTCTCCCTACAAGTAAGCTGAAGAAAGCGGCAAAAGGTCGTAATAGGGAAAAAAAAAAGTATTTTTGTGGTCAGAAAGGATAAAAAAAACAAGAGACAGATTCCAAGGATCTGTTTACTGCAGACAGCAACAGAATATAGACGCCGCTCTTCCTAAGAACCAACTGTGGATGACAGTAATTTCCAAGGGATGGTCAATTCTGGTTTTAAGATTAGGAAAAACGTGACCAAAAGGGCAACCTCAGTTTAAAAACTCCTTTGGAAAAAACAACCAAAAACTGCCTTAGTATAAAATGGAGTGATATGGCAGAGTCATCTTCCACGCCAAATGTAAATTAATATATTAAACCAAAATGCGCATATGGCAGGGGTAGGGGATGAATAGTCGCCTATTCTGAACGAAAAATTAATTGAAGATAAACCTGTAATATTCAATTATTTTTGGGGGGATAAAGATCGAATAGAATCACCAGTGAAATATAAAAGTGAGGTCCTTTTCTTCACAAGAAAAAGGTGCGCAGAAAAACAAAGTTCAGATAATTTAGATGGGAAAAACAAACCGTCAAAGTTCAACTAAGGGATCATGGGTTTTAAGTAAGGTTCAAAGGTGTAAGAGCAATAAATCACTAAGATAAAATGCTCAAAACAACGTTTTTTTATGAAGAGGGGCTTCATAAAAAAGGAAGATAAGATTATTTATAAACGAGAGTTCAAAGTGTTTGAATCTTTTAATGAATTATAGTGATCAAATCAGGTCACTCTTGAATTCAAAGAGAAATTGCGTTCATAAAGCCGAAGGGATGGCTCTTAGGAACAATAGGAGTAACAGCTATGGGCAATCTGACAGAAACAACCTTTCGCCACAGTGGAAGAGGTTACTGCTTGTAAGAATTAGATCCTAATTTAAACGAAAAGTCAGTGATCCGTTATATGAAGAAAAAAATCATTCTAGAATGGATCAGTTTCCTGGCAATCTAAAAGCCCTGTCCACACAATCGAGCATGCTCGACAGGCAAACAGTGATACCACACCACAATAGGTAGTGAGATTGAGGGTTGATGACGTCAGAAGTGGGAAAAACACAGACAGGGATCTGGCAGCACTGTTTGTTGCCAGATCGCGGCCTATGGTTTTCCCGCTTCTGACGTCATCAACCTTCATTCTCATTACCTATTGTGGTTTGGTATCACTGTTTTCCCGCTGAGCATGCTCGATCGTGTGGACAGGGCTTAAAGAAACAAATTGCGTTTTTGGTTTTAGTTTCATCTTAAATCTAACTAATCGTAGAAGACTCATGCCTATACGCCTAATCTATGAATTTTCAGATCATTTTAATTGACTTCAGTTTTGCATAAAATAATCTAAGACGGAATTTTAAGAAGTACATGGTCCAACCATGAGGTAAGGAGAGTATTTCAAAGAATAGAATCATCTGCACAAGGGTTGTTGTGGTCTATGCGGTAATATCCCTGACTGGTGATTGCCAGACTGGGGTTCCAGTTCTGCCCAAACTCGTAAATTCTTTTATTGACTGCAACCTCACCATCCTTGTGAGCTAAGGATGGGGGGTTTGTGGGAGCCTATAGGTCTATCTGCTGAGTCATCAGCAGCCATTGCCTGGCCCTCCTTGGTCCTAGCTTGGGAGGAGAGGGGGTTTGGGCGCTGATCATAAGTATATATAGTCAGTCCCAAGGGTATTGTCCTGTTTCATAAGGCAATGTCACTGTCCCTTGCCATTCATGAGCAGCCTTTGAAACAAGATTGGATTCATGGAAACTTTCATAGTGGTTAAGCTCGTGTACTCAGCCGACAGTTTTATAGGCTGTGGCGTTACTAATGAATTTCCCACTCGAGGCATGAATTTACATATCCTAAAAATACCACCAATAAAGGGATTACTTATCACCCACTCGAATGGTTTTATCTAGGCTAAGTGATAAAAAGATAAAAAAAATAGTACATACCGGATTTTTTTTTCATTAAATGTTCGTGAGATTTTTTAGGCTTTTCTTACTTACATCATTTAATCTGGCCATAAAATATAAACTCTGAATTAGTACAACGTTATAACCCTGGTTATCTTTAACCTTTCTCTTCTTAGAACAGAGGTTATTTACTGACAGCTAGCTTCCCATGGAGCAATTTTTTTTTTACATTGTTGGAATTATTTCCTTATCATTTAATTGAAAAGAATTTTACAGTCACGTAGTAGAACAGCTAGTCTTTTCTCATTAAAATTATTCTCACAGCGCTACTTTGGAAAATAAGACTAAAAGATATTAAGGCTTTCGAGAGGAAACTGAAGACTTTCTTGTTCTCCAAGTGCTTCGATAGTGTGGATTTGACAATAAACGAGCTAGATTCGCTGTGAAATGATGAATGCTTTTGAATGAACATGATAAAATGACTGTGGAGGTCCTGTTGTTAGCAAACTACATTTTTGGGGGTTTTATGTCATTTCACATCTGAGGTTAAGTAGTTTATCAAATTTTTTCTTTATGTGTACATTAAAAATAATGCCATACACTACAGGGTGTCTGTACCGAATAGAATAAATACATTTAATACATTTATCAAGTTGATATATATATATATATATATATATATATATATATATATATATATATATATATATAACAAAATGTAATAACCATAGTATCACGGTCACTTCATAAATCATATGATACAAGGCTGCGAATAATGAATCTTATCAGGCGATGAATAGAGATAAGAATGTCAAGTGGAAAAGATGGGGTAGAATACAACAGGCCTGTTTATTCCTATGGCAGTTTTATTATTATTATTATTATTATTATTATTATTATTATTATTATTATTATTATTACTTGATAAGCTACAGCCCTAGTTTGAAAAGAAGGATGCTATAAGTCCAAGGGCTCTAACAGGGAAAAATAGCCAAGTGAAGAAAGAAAATAAGGATATAAACTACAAGAGAAGTTTAAGAACAATAACATTGTGAAATAAATCTTTCATATATAAACTATAAGAACTTCAAATTAACAAGAAGAAGAGAAAAAGATAGAATAGTGTGCCAGAGTGTACCCTCAAGTAAGAGAACTCTAACCCAAGAAACAGTGGAAGACGATGGTACAGAGGCTATGGTACGACCCAAGACTAGAGAACAATTGTTTGATTTTGGAGTGTCTTTCTCCTAGAAGAGCTGCTTATCATAGCTAAAGAGTTTCTTCTACCCTTACCAAGAGGAAAGTAACCACTGAACAACTACATTGCAGCAGCCAACCCCTTGAGCATAGAATTGTTTGGTAATCTCAGTGTTGTCAGGTGTATAAGGACAGAGGAGAATGTGGAAAGAATAGGCCAGACTATTCTATGTATGTGTCGGCAAAGATGAAATGAGCAGTAACCAGAGAAAGGAATCCAATGTAGTACTGTCTGGCTAGACAAAGGACCCCATAACTCTCTAGCGGCAGTATCTTAACGGTGGCTGGTGCCTTCACCAACCTATCACCTATGAAAAACAAACGAGCAACGCCCAAAAAATGTCATTGAAAAATCGAAAGTGTAAATGCAAGTGCTCAGCTTATCATGGTTGTCATTTTTCCGTCTAGAATCGCTTTGTGCCAGCCCTGATTGTCTGATAAGTTTGTTTAACAGAAATACAAGAGCAGGGCTAGTTAGCCTCTATATTTCCCCACACACACACACACACACACACATAGCATATGTACGTATTTTATATATACTGTACAGTACATACACTTATACCTATATCCATACTATACACGGGTATATATATATATATATATATATATATATATATATATATATATATATAGAGAGAGAGAGAGAGAGAGAGAGAGAGAGAGAGAGAGAGAGAGAGAGAGAGAGAGAGAGAGAGAGTGAGAGAGGACTGGCGAAATCTAACCAAGGCCATTTGCGTCAATATATACATACTGTATATATATATATAGATATATATATATATATATATATATATATATATATATATATATATATATATATATATACACTACTTTCTGAGTGGGGAAACCTTACCATGGTGAAAAGGTTTGTGTATTGCCATGATCAGCAAAGCTGTACTATTCAGGGCCACCCATACTATGTTGGTTTGCTGTGATAGACCCGACAAAAAATTTTCCACCATCACCTATCCACGCTGGCCAGCGTGGTGATGAAAACTTGCGCAACTCCCAGACATGAATTAACATATCTGAGGCCTATGTCCTGCAGTGAACTAGAAATGGTTGCATTTGTTGTGTGTGTGAGCGTGCGCGCGTGTATATATATATATATATATATATATATATATATATATATATATATATATATATATATACACACACACATATATATATATATATATGCAATTTATGTTACGTAATTATATAAAAGAAAAAAAAGAAAAGCACTAAGCAAAACACGAATTTCTTCAGAGAGGAGTAAAGTGAATACTGGAAATGCAATATTAATTCTCCTATGAACTAGATATTCAAACATCGTACTTGACTTATTAACTTCATTAGACTACTCTGTTATTGGTTAAACGTGTCTAGGTTGACATTGTGGAATATGGACGAAATGAGCAGAAAATATAACGAAATAATAAAGAAAATATTGACCCTACTTCAACATCGGCCTCACAACCTCAACTAGATCCCTTCAAATATTTGTGCACG
>NC_090746.1:3763236-3770736 GCF_036898095.1 Palaemon carinicauda
GAACTTGTCGTATTTGCTCAGACGGAAGGAAGCGTAGCGCCGACGAAGCCATCTTTCGACCTGACGCTCCGACATATTCAGCGAGGATGCCGTTGCCTCCAAAACATCCTTCGAGGGCGACGTCAGGAACCTCCGGAACACTTCCTCGAGCGTCTTGTTTTCTGGAGGTGGCTGACGTTGCTTTATCTTGGCGACCTGTGCTAAGGGCACGATGAATATTGGCTCGAAGATAAAAGCACGGAGGAAGATGTACACAGCGCTCAGGGTGATGGGATACACCAAAACGTCAGATATCTCTGGATACTGAAAGTCTTCGGTTGATTTGAGGTCATCCCACGTGAGTCCTAAAGGTAACCAGAAGTCTGGATGCCAGAACTTGGCACTCAGAGAGTGCCACCACCATCTTCCTTCCTGTAAAAATAATCAGAATTAGATTCAAAGACGAAGTAGACTCACATTAAAGTCATGGATAATGCATTCGTTCAGTATGGGACAAAAGTGAGGCTACCACAGTTAGTATACATTAAATACTTTTATGACCTAGTTAAAAAAAAAAAAAGAAGAAAAAAGACAACTGACGAATTTGTCCTCATACATATTGCAATATTCGGTCTTCTATTTATTCTGATTTAATTTTACATCTATTTCATATCACCATAAAATAATTTTCAAAAAGATTTTCACCAGTTTCTTGTTCTTACAGATCTCGATTAATAATAGGAAGAGGCGCTTGTTGCAGTGGTAAAGATCAACACGAAATGATGTTTGAGGATCTAATATTTTCTTAAAAGATATTTCCAACTGAATCTAATGTATCATGTTTCTAGAAAAATAAGTGTAAATGATATATAGTAAGTTACCGCACCTTAAAAATGAGAGAGAGAGAGAGAGAGAGAGAGAGAGAGAGAGAGAGAGAGAGAGAGAGGGGTTGGGGTTATGATACTCATTAAGTTCTAATCAAATTTTGCTATAGAAGCACATAAACCACAAGTATAGAATGCAAATATAGAATAAGAAAAAAATTTAAGACAACCACTCTTTACCTTTCTTTGAAAAAAAAAAAAATTCATTATCATAATTCATATGAAAGGCGTAGCTCTACAGCATTGATAAAATCATGAATCATATCAAACTAGATATAAGTCCTTATAAAGGTAGGCAGATTCAAACAGATGATAAGGGGTTTATATGACATGAACACTTCTTATCTAAGGCCGGAAATATCCGCCAGTAAAACAATGAATATGAAATCTCCTTGATACGCCCCGACTTTCAAAATTGCCCTTAAGCCAACACTAAGTCTATTATTATTATTATTATTATTATTATTATTATTATTATTACTTGCTAAGCTACAACCCGAGTTGGAAAAGCAGGATGCTATAAGCCCAGGGGCTCCAACAGGGAAAGTAGCCCAGTGAGGAAAGGAAACAAAGAAAACTAAAATATTTAAAGTACAGTAACAATATTAGAATAAATACATAAACTATAAAAACTTTAACAAACCAATAGGAAGAGAGATTTGATAGAATAGTGTGCCCGAGTGTAACCTCAAGCAACAGAACTCTAACCCAGGACAGTGGAAGACCATGGTACAGAGGCTATGGCACGACCAAAGACTAGAGAACAATGGTTTGATTTGGGAATGTCCTTCTCCTAGAAGAGCTGCTTACCATAGTTAAAGAGTCTCTCCTACCCTTACCAAGAGGAAAAGGGCCACTGAACAATTTAATTATTCATAACTAATTATTTTTTTTTTTCAAATGTTACCGCATAATCATCACAAGTCGATCATTATTCATTCATTAATAATAATCAAATCAAATAACAGTCTTTCTTCAGATTATTTCAAAGCAAATTTACCAGAGAAACTTAAAAGTCTTCTCTTAGTATTTGGAAAGTGAAGCATATTTGCGTAATGATATCTAGATAATCTCTATTTCTTTGATTCATCATTATTTCTCTCTTAATTATCATCAGCATCATTATCATATTTCACTATCAATACTAATGAAGAGGACTGCATGAATATTCATGATGAATAAACAGTCATAATGAATACTGTAATTATCCAATTATTATTATTATTATTATTATTATTATTATTATCATTACTATTATTACTAGTTAAGCTACAGCCCTTATTAGAAAAGCAAGATTCTATTAGCCCAAGGGCTCCAAAAGGGAAAAATAGCCCAGTGAGGATAAGAAATAAGGAAATGAATAAACGATATGTTAAAAAATGAGCAATTAAAATAAAATATTTTAAGAACAGTAACAACATTAAAACATAAATTTCATATATAAACTATTAAAAAGACTTATGTCAGCCTGTTCAACATAAAATGAAAGTATGAAGAATTCATTGTAGTGGGGAAATGCGAACAAGATATTCATCAAAATAAAAGCACAAGACTATCAAAAAAAAAAAAAATAAATAAATAAAAAAAAATAAAAAAATAAATAAATAGAAGGAAGATGTGGGTTGAGCACCTGACAAGGAAAGATCACCCTGGAATTATCACCTCTTAATGGTCTTTTGCAAAGAAAAGATAAAAAAAAAAAAATTCCTAAATTTTAATGCCTTGGACGACAATATAATTAATAAATCATTAAATTGTAGGACCTTGATAAAAATACTATAAAAATTATTCTAAAGTCAAAAACTCTTGCTTAAAAAAGCCAAACTCTCACCTCCATTGTGCAATTCATGACTTTTTAATTGCCTGGAAATAAACGAAGACTTTGGCAAGCTGTCAATTACGCCATGGCACACACTCATGGAATAGCAACACGTGTACTACGATCCAGAATAGACAAACCACATAAATAGTGGGAATAGAACAGACTAAAACTGCGATCAAAGTACTGCAAAGCGTGAGCTAACAACCATCACACTAAGAGTTTCCTTCTCTTAAGACAAACTGCCTGTGGCACTCTTCGAAAAAAAAAATTTGATTCTTCCCGATTCACACAAAAGTCTAGACCGAGATGGACCAGGAGGAGGAGAAACCTTTAGTCTTGTTTTCCATCTCCCTATTGGAGTTTACTATGTTTCCTCCTCGGCCGCCAAGACCTCACTGGAGAAGTAGCCACAACGCCAAGGATTAGCTGAAACGACGGCTACACTGCACACGAGATAGCCTGAAAAAAAGTCGATAACTGGCGCAAGGTTTGGCTACAAACGGGCGATACTGCTCGTCGTGGCTTGAGTGAGACATTATATAAGCCAAACGTAAAATGTTGAATGACAGTATAACTTTTTTTTTACTTCGACAGAAATGTACGAGATAAAATCATGCCATAGAATGAGAAACCATACTATAAAGTTAAACTTATTCATCGTTGAATAGGAATATAACTTTTTTTCATTCTTCGACAGAAATGCACGAGATAAAATCATGTCACAGAATGTGAAAGCCAAATACAAAGTTAAAATTTTTCATCGGCCCTATCAAAGGAGGTATAGATAATACTGATTATAAAAGAAATTCTTTATTACTAACTATATACTGAGCGACACGTGGACACAGAGTGGTAGCTTAATTAAAAAATCGAGATGAATTTCGCAGAATAGGTGAGGAAAATAAACAAATAAAACATTTAAGCTATAAAACTAACTTTCTCAGTTGCTCAAGTCAATGCCGTAATCGCATTAAAAATTAGAAAAGCACTCTACGAGTGCACACCTCCGCCTAGGCAGCTTATTTCTCGAAACCAGCGTGCCTTTCCCAGAATCAATTATTTATATCTAGTTCTTTATACAAGTTTAAAATCCCTGGAAGTTTTATTACTTTACGATTAAAATTGTGGTCCTTTGGTTGATGACCGGAATTTGACCTTTTGCATGACCTTGACCTTGGATTTGACCTTGACCTTCGACCTAGAAATGTATTAATTGGCATGTATTTTCATACACTTAAATATGAACCAAGTTTTAAGTCTCTGTGATAATGATGTCCAAACTTACGGTTGATTACGTGAATTGGACATTTTGCTTGACCGTGACCTTGACCTTTGACTTTGACCTTCCAAAATATAATCATATCCAGATTTTTACATAACGCTCAATCCCTGCAAGGTTCATTACTCAACGATTAAATTTGTGGTCAGGAAGTTGTTCACAAACACACACACACAAACAGGGGGTAAAACATAACCTCCTTCCAACTTCGTTGGCGAATAATGAAGAGAATTAGTTAAAGTAATTAGTAACCACCCGAAGGCTAAGCCGGGAAGCGGTTTATGAAGACAATAAATCAGGTGCTAGAAACACTATAACGAGATGATTGCAATGATGGAGATAAGGATGACACGGGTACGTTTACATAATTGCTTAAAAGTATTCATCAAATATTAAGGGAAGACGTTGCATATAACAATAAGCGTAAAAGACTATTTTGCCAAAAAAAAAAAAAAAAAAAAAAAAAAAAAAAAAAAAAAAAAAAAAAAAAAAAAGTGACGGGAAATGTTTTCATGCTACCCAAATTACAGATAAAAATTTAAACCTCACGAATACTGAGATAATTACACCATCGAACGCACGAGAAGTCATTATCGATACTAACCCCAACTAGAGGGACACTCAGTAGAGCGCAGACCTCCGCCGCGGCAGCATATTTCTTGATCTTTTGCTCGACCTTAACCTTGACATGTATTATTTGGCGTGGATTATCATACACTCAAATTTGAACCAAGTTTGAAGTTTTTGTGACAACGATGTCCAAACCTATGGCTGATTACGTGATATGGACAGCGTGCTCGTCCGTGACCTTGACCTTTGACCTTCCAAAATTTAATCATTTCCAGCTCTTTATAAAACAGTTTAAAATCTCTGCAAGTTTCAATATTTTACGATAAAACTTTTGGCCGTATGGTTGATGACCGGAATTTGACCTTTTCCTTGACCTTGGACTCGACCCTGACCTTCGACATTAACATGTATTAATTGGCTTGAATTTTCATGCACACAAATATGAATCAAGTTTGAAGTCTCTGTGACAACGATGTCCAAACTTATGGCTGATTACGTGAATTGGACATTTTGCTTGACCGTGATCTTGACCTTTTACCTTGACCTTCCAAAATTTAATCTTTTCCAGCTGTTTACATAAAAGTTAATCCCTGCAAGTTTCATTTCTCTACGATTAAAATTACGGTCGGGAAACTGTTCACAAACAAACACACAAACAGGGGCGAAAGCATAACCTCCTTCCAACTTCGTTGGCGGAGGTAATTAGTGGATAACCACAACATTTATAATAACAACAAAAAGTATACTAAGTTCCGGCTGAAAATTCTCTATCATTTTATGCTTTCATCACATGGAAGATAAAAACACAAATCTACATCATCTTAATGATACTTATATAAAAAAAAAAAACAGAAATGATAACCAAATAAAACGATGCAAAAAAAAACAAGCATGGATACTCTTTGGGTCGTCAACAGGCTGAATAAAACATTCCCCATTTCATGCAGACCAACGAAGGTCGATATTCTTTCACGCAGACCCAAAGGATGATCTTCGCCCGAGCTCTGTCCGTCTACCCATCTTCGACGTCACAAGAAAACTAAACTATGTTCAGCTGATTTCTATTCTAATGACACACGTCACCTCGACGGAAGAGTAACTTATGATGTGTTAGTTTCCGAGACTAAATTGGGGAGACTTGTTCGTGCAGTGTACTGTACGACACGGTGTCGAATCCAACACTAACATGCAACTGTAAATGTATATTGTTATAAAAATCCCCTTTTTCTAATTAAAGATAGGACACACCATAACGAGAAAATTACTATAATGGATCTCAGTCTTTATTTTTTTCAGTTGGAAGTCATTTTTTCGAGAGAAGAAGAAGAAGAAGAAGGAGAGAGAGAGAGAGAGAGAGAGAGAGAGAGAGAGAGAGAGAGAGAGAGAGAGAGAGAATAGGGGGGGGGTGCGGTGTCTATAATTAGTTAAATCCATTAACAAGACTGACATTTCTTATCAGATATGAAAAAATGCGTAAATTCCAAATAACCTAATTACATGTCGCCCACTTATAAAATCATCTACATTTGCCTAAATTTAGAAAAATGGCCAGGAGAAGACAAGCCGTCTCGAATTTCAATGTTCAATTACTAACCGAGTTGTACAGTACAATAAATGCATTAGTTCGTTGATAGCCCCAAATCACGCACAGACTAATTCGACCGTTTTTGAAATGCGGGATTCTATACCACGCAAATTTTAGCCCAAGAAGTATTTTACTGTATAAGGGATAAATTTGTTTTTATTCTTTATCAAAGTCCGACCTTCTGTTCTGCTGACAAATGCCGAGAAATTCGTCTGGCTAAATATTACGTCTCATTTAAACTGGTTCTGACCTGAAACTCTTATTAAGCCAAATTCCCTTTAGAAAAGAAATCTTCACAATTGATTTTAAGGTCAATGATCTGTGGTGTTGGTTACTGCACGAGAGAGAGAGAGAGAGAGAGAGAGAGAGAGAGAGAGAGAGAGAGAGAGAGAGAGAGAGAGATTTAAATCAACAAGTCAAATGATATTTACGTAAGGTCATCATGAACCACTGAGTGAATGATATATTCTATGCATTGATGGAAAAGACAAAAGTTGAACCTGTATGATACATTGGAGAGTGGGAAGAGAACAACAGCAATAAAAGAAACAAATAGAAAAGTAACTTTGCCGCAGCAGTACAAGATATTACCCAAAACTGGAAACAAAGGAGACTGCAGCCAGTTCTAAATCTAGCGGTGAAAGGTATTGGAAAATTTCATCAAAATTCAGCAGGCTCTTGCAATAAGTGTTGCAATATGACACTTTTTAGAGAAAATTTGTTCATAATTTCAAGCCTTTACATAACTCAAAAAAAAACTATTGCATCCAAATCCTCACAATCATCGTGTACGTAGTATTAGCTATGCAGTTAACTCTAATAGTCAGGCCTTCTCCATCATGAGGCTCATTACTACACAGGATGCTAAAAGTTTTGTTCCAGCTGTGACCAAGTTGTGGAATGATCTTCCTAATCTGACAGCTGAATAGGGGGAACTTAAGAAGTTCAAACTTTTTGTAAGTTCTTTTCGGTTGAAGTCTCGTTTTTATAGTTAATGAGACAAATTTATTTCAACGTTCTTTACTAATCTTAAAATCATCATCATCTCCTCCAACGCCTATTGACGCAAAGAGCCTAGGTTTGATTTCGTCGGTCGTCTCCATTTTGAGCTTTTAAATCATAACTTCACCATTACCTCCTACTTCATGCTTCTTAGTCCTCAGCCATGTAGGCATGGGTCTTCCAACTCTTCTAGTGCCTTGTGGAGCCCAGTTGAAAGTTTGGTGAGCTAATCTCTCTTGGGTAGTGCGAAGAGCATGCCCAACCCCTCTCCATCTACCCCTCAGCATGATCTCATCCACATATGGCACTCGAGAAATCTCTCTTATAGTTACATTTCTAATCTTGTCCTGAAATTTAACTCCCAATATTCTTCTGAGGC
>NC_090746.1:3780736-3783236 GCF_036898095.1 Palaemon carinicauda
GCGTCCAAGCCCCCTCTCCTCCCAAGCTAGGACCAAGGAGCAATGCCTGTTGATGACTCAGCAGATAGACCTATATGCTCCCCAAACCCCCAATCCTTAGCTCAAAAAGATGGTGATGTTGCAGCGACCAAAGAAACTAACGAGTTTGAGCGGGTCGAAGCCCAGTCTGGCGTTCACCAGTCAGGGACGTTACCACATCGGCCAGCACAACCCTAGCTATATCAACACGCTAATCGCTTTTAGCATGACTGCCAAAGAGACTGTTGACGCACAGTTTACCTGATCGAAACACCGCCGTTTAGCAAATGCATATTTTCATAAGAAATTTCTTGGACAATGTCATAAACATGGAAACCTCATCTTGACATATCAAAATGTTTATAGAGAGATAAAATATGCGTAATTCCTTTCAGTTTGGACGGTGCAAACAAAATATTATTGATGAATCTATACACCTGTTTTCGAAGAATTAGATTATGCCAAACAAGTAAAAAATCCGACTGATTTTTAATTACGATAATTAATTCCAATATAATCCATATGAATAAAAATGTTCACGTTAAAAAAAAAAAAAAGGAAGAAGCATCTCTACGAAAACACAAAACGAAAAAGCCCATTATCAATATGCCATACTAAATTTCGTATGAGATAAAAGTCGAATTATGTCATTATTAGAGGGGTCAACATTTCAACATTTACCAGCCCCATTTGACAACTTTGGCTCCTATAGGTCTGGCCCGATTACATTAGGGATATATATATATATATATATATATATATATATATATATATATATATATATATATATACTGTATATACATATATATATATACACACACACATATATATATATATATATATATATATATATATATATAGAGAGAGAGAGAGAGAGAGAGAGAGAGAGAGAGAGAGAGAGAGAGAGAGAGAGAGAGAGAGATCAAATCTTATTGACAAAATATAAGTTAGAAATTGAGACCTATGATAAATACATACCTAAATTTTATCCACTAAACAAGTGCTTCTTAGAGACGTTAAAATCTTGAACACGGAAAATTACCCAGAAGCATAAAATGACAGATAACGTTTACTGACCAAAAAAAAAAAGATGAATCTCTTGAAGTTTTTAAAAATGATTGCATTCATAAAACATATGGTGGATGGTTAAAACATGACCACACTCACTGCCCCTGGGGACAGTTACGTGAGGTATGCACATTAAAAAGCCATGTGTTAATTTTGTAAGACCAATACGTAATCTTGGTAAAAATTACCTCCAGCCCTTCTATCTCTCTAGCGTGATGAATCCAACGAAGATACGATTAATTTCATTTGCTTTAATCTATTCTTATCAGAATCACTATCCCAGGTAATCTACCATTTTGTCTACTATGAAATGTTTCATGATGGTTACCTGATCTTTAATGTCATTTCGTGGTTAATTTATTGTCGATTTCGAATAAAAAAGACACGTCATTTATATAAATGTTTCACGAAGTCGTCATTTCGTGAAGAGAGAGAGAGGAGAGAGAGAGAGAGAGAGAGAGAGAGAGAGAGAGAGAGAGAGAGAGAGAGAGAGAGAGTCTTCCTTATCAATTACAGGCTAATGACTCAGCCCATCCCTAAATTTCTCAGCAAGTGTTATGAAGAATGTCAGCGTCATGACGTCATCAACTGAGCATTCGTCTTCGTTTACGTCAACCTTAGAAGTAAATTTATACGCCACAACGCAAAATTTCAAAACAAAATACGCCTGGCACGATTCATCAATTATAGCAGACATGTCTACGATTCCAATAACAAGGGTTTTGCCAATACATTGATCCTCAAAATTTCTAAAAGTAATTTGTATACACAATTGACTCCTTTAATGTAAGCATGACTTAGCTTAGGTTTATATTCGTGCAAGAACAACTATGTATATCATCATCACTATTATTACTAGCTAAGCTACAACCCTAGTCGGAAAAGCAAGATCCTATAAGCCCAAGCTCCAACAGACAAAATAGCCCAGCGACGAAAGCAAATAAGGAAACATTGAATGGTGTGCCTGAGTGTACCCTCAAACAAGAGAACTTTAACCCAAGACAGTGGTAAACCATGGTACAGAGGCTATGGCACTACCCAAGACTAGAGAACAATGGTCTGATTTTGGGGTACCCTTTTCCTAGAAGAGTTGCTTACCAAAGCTAGAGTCTCTTCTACCCTTACCAAGGAGAAAGTAAATTGTAGTTGTTAACCTCTTGAATGAATAAGAGTTCTTTGGTTAGCTTAAGTGTTGTCAGGTGTATGATGAAAGTGGAGAATCTGTAAAGAATATGCCAGGCTAGTCCACCCCAAAAGCCAAAGCAAAGTCCTTCAAAAGAAGGCAACCGTGTTACCCCATACGAATGGAAAAAAAAGCACGCTAATAGACTGAGTAAGTATATGTGTGGGGGCAAAGGACAAATGAACCGTAACCAGAGAGGGATCCAATGTAGTACTATCTCGCCAGTTAAAA
>NC_090746.1:3785736-3788236 GCF_036898095.1 Palaemon carinicauda
TGCCGTGTATTATGTATATATATATAAATATATATATATATATATATATATATATATATATATATAAATATCCATCCTGTATGTATAACACACACACACACACACATATATATATATATATATATATATATATATTTATATATATATATATAAATATCCATCTTGTATGTATAACACACACATACACACACACATTTATATATATATATATATATATATATATATATATATATATATATATATATATTCGAACTTAGAATATATATTTATTTTTCCATACAAAACATATGCACAAAGATATTATTATTATTATTATTATTATTATTACTTGCCAAGCTACAACCCTAGTTGGATAAGCAGGATGCTACGAGCCCAAGGGCTCCAACAGGAAAATAGCCCAGTGAGGAAAGAAAGCAAGGAAAAATAAAATATTGCAAGAAGATTAACAGCATTGAAATAAATATTTCCTATATAAACAACAACAACTTTTAACAAAACAAGAGGAAGAGAAATAAGATAGAATAGTGTACCCGAGTGTAGAACATGAGTTGTCCATCTATAATGACCCCATTAAATTAATGCAAGATCGAGGCTAGGGTGTACCTAAGGTTGACTGGCACTTTCTGTTTATTAATTTCCTCTGTACTCATTTCCAATATACCTTTTAACACATATTCAATACAGCATCAGACAGTCTTGGGATTGTTGCCACATCTATCAATGCAAAATAAAACGTCGTTTTAAGTATAAAGTACATTTGCATATTAGATCACAAATACTGATAATTTCATAAGCAATAATTATGCGAAATTATGCGAACCTTTTAGGATAAGGCTATAAATGAAAAAAAAAATAGCATGAATTTCACCTAATTCCGTAAAATAGCACTTTCTTAATAAAACCACCTGACACGACTGAGAGAGAGAGAGAGAGAGAGAGAGAGAGAGAGAGAGAGAGAGAGAGAGAGAGAGAGAGAGAGAGAGAGAGAGAGATTCCAATCGATCCCAGCATACCTTGAAAACTGAAACCAGACAAACGTGGTAGAAATGACGTCACATTCGAACCCAATAACACGTGAAGTATACAGTAACCTCATTGAAAATGCAAAAAAAAATAAAGAAAAAAAAAGAGAAAAAAAAACTTTGGGAGAGGAGAGGGAGTGAGGGAGTTCCATTGGGGTTAGACAACCATTGCCAATCACCCGGACCTTTAAAAAGCCACAACAAAAAGACGACACACGCAATACGTTCATTCAAGATAAGATACAGATATGAATTATTAATCTTAGAACTTCCAAGGCCATACCTGATTGTATTAATTATCGTCTGTGAAATTTCGCATGTGTTATACTCTAATTCAAAAATTCAAACTTGCAGAAAATGTTTTTCTGTTGAATAGGCTCACATAAATCCATTTATAGTTTATATATGAAATATGTTTTAATGTTGATCCTGTTTTTAAAATATTTTGTTTTAATAGCTCATTACTTCTTATACCATTTATTTAGTTCCTTATTTCTTTTCCCCACTGGGCTTTTTTTCTCCTGTTGAAGCCCTTGGGATTATAACATTTTGCTTTTCTAACTAGGGTTATCGCTTAGTTAGTAATAATAATAATAATAATAATAATAATAATAATAATAATGTCTACGATTTCCAGATGTGGGAAAATTTATCTACCAACACTTAAATCCTACTAGTACACACCCCCGCCAAAAAAAAACTCAGAGCAGAACTCCGCCACGGCAGCTTAATTCTCGATCGAAATCGCCTTGCCTTTCCCCAGAATAATTTCAGACCGTAGGCGTATTTGAAGTCTGTGCGAACTTGGGGTTACGTTCGGGTTGATTCGGTTGACTTTTTGCTCGACCTTGACCTTGACCTTTGACCAAGGACTTTCAAAATTGAATCACTTCCACGTCTCAACATTACAATTAATCCTTGAAAGTCACTACTCAAAATAAAATTGTGGACAGGAAGTTGTTCACAAACAGAGAATACAAGGGCGAAAACATAACTTCCTCCCAACATCGTTGGCGGAGGTCATAAAATGATATGACGACATCATTCGATAAAACAATGGATCACGCCCATACAGACATATGATCTGATAAACCCTAACCACCATACGCCATTGTATAGCAACAATGGCATTTAATCAATACCGACTAATTCAAATGAATGATAAACGCCCTACCAGCGATATTCCCCGCATTCTGATGATGACCACGGCTACGAGGTCCGTATCACCTCCATCAACAGTTTGTGACGATTAATCAGCTATTCATGATAACGAGCATATTTCTAACTCCCTTTCCCCCCACATACAGCATTCGGCTAATGAGGATCGCTTTAATGACGTAACCTGTCCTATCGCATGAGCTCGATTGCAGGGGCTGGAGAAAAAAAAAACTAAGTTCGTGCTAGGCAGCTGGATAAAATCGACTTCGTTTCTTAGGTCACGATAGGTCACACCCAATAGCAAGAGTAGTTATAAGATG
>NC_090746.1:3793236-3803236 GCF_036898095.1 Palaemon carinicauda
AGCTTTTAAATGCGGATTTTGAAAGAGCGTCATCTATTTGGCTTCTAAAGTTTATAACGATACAACAGGATCATCATGGTTGATTCTTCAGCTCCGTGAATTGCTAGTAAATTTATTTTTTATCAAGTTTAATGCAATTTTATTCATTTGTCCATGGATATATAATGTATCCTTACCACTTGAATACGTCTTAAGTAAAGCCTAAGGATCTATTTTCTGTTCAAAACCATAATTTCTTGCCACTCTCGCATCTATGCAAAACAAGATCTGCTTTCTGTATTTTGCACGGATATTAGTAAGCTTAATAACAATACTAAGAAAACGTTGGGCATATCGTATATTAGAGATCACCATCTCCTTCTGCGCCTATTGACACAAAGGGTCTCGGTTAGATTTCTTCAGTCGTCTCTATCTTAAGCTTTTAATTCAATACTTCTCCATTCAGCATCTCCTACTTCGCGCTTCATAGTCCTCAGCCCTGTAAGCCAGGGTCTTCCATCATTTCTGGTGCCTTGTGGAGTCTAGCTGAACTTTTGGTGAACCACTGAACGTTTTGAGATACAGTAGTGTACTAATAAGAAAATCATCCATACATTCAATTTGGTAATTAACTAAGGTGCTGTTCAGAATACTTATTACCTCTGCCAACGAAGTTGGAAGGAGATTATGTTTTCGCCCCTGTTTGCGTGTTTCTTTGTGTGTGTATTTTTATTGTGAACAGCTTTATACCCATAATTCTAATTGCAGGGTAATGAAACTTTGCAGGGATTGATTGTTTTGTAAAAAGATGGAAATGAGTACTTTTGGAAGGTCAAGGTCAATCAAAATTTCCAATGCACGTGATCAGCCGTAAGTTTGGATATCGTTGTCACACAGACTTCAAACTTGGTTTATATTTGAGTGTATGAAAATCCACGCCAAATAATACAGGTCAATGTCAAAGGTCAAGGTAAAGATCTAGCAAAAAGGTCGAGAAATAATTTGCCGCGACAGAAGTCAGAGCTCTACTGAGTGCTCCTCTAGTTGGTGTTGTGTATGATCCATTCATCTTCTGAAATATTTGATAAATCTTTTTAACCCTTGTACATTATTCTAAAATCTTTATATATATATATATATATATATATATATATATATATATATATGTATATATATATATATGTATATATATATATATATGTATATATATATATATATATATATATATATATATATGTATATATATACATATAATATATATAGCAAACTTTATAATTCTAGGATTCGTTTGGAGAGGGAGAGGGAGAGGGAGAGGGAGAGGGAGAGGGAGAGGGAGAGAGAGAGAGAGAGGGGGAGGGAGAGAGAGAGAGAGAGTCAAGTACTAATTATTTAAATTTATAGCAGTATGTTTTTTTTTTAATAGATCAGCTCCGATAAAGTTTTCTAATCACCAAGGAACTCTCCTTTTGGTGTTATAAGGGAGTCTTTTTTTCGGACACAACAGCATCAGTGATGAAACTTATCATATATTAAGTCTCCATAATGATCTCTTGAAAGTCACATGGTGACATTTTTTCATTATATAAGTCATATTTTTCCACAATCTTCTTTACTAATTTGGAATGGTAAAGAATTAATTGTTTTTTATTGAAAATTTATCACCATTTGCTAATGATAACTGGAATCTAAATAGCTATATGCAAGCCATTCAAATGGAGTCCAGAGATGCCAGCTGACGACGTAAGTGTATGACTGCAATATGATGAACATGTATATCAACTCAATCATATAAAAAAAGAAAAAGAAAAGATGCTAATGTTATCATTAAATGGTAAATTTCTAAAGGTAGTTAGTGCCCCACAGTGTATCATGTGCACTGAAGTCAAAAGGTAATTTAGTGTTGAAGCCATTAAATCTTTTATATTTTCAAAAGATAAAGCACTCTAGTTAATGTTTGGCTATTTATAAATAAATTTATATAAATAGTTAAGTAATCATTGAAATTAATTACAGTTTCAACTTAAAGACCGGGTCCTCAATGATTGACAGACTAATTGGTAATTTCGAACGTCTATCAAATTGCCTCAAGTGTTGGAGAAATATGCACACGGGACTGCAGTCTGATAATCGTTGTAGTCGACCTAACTAGATTCCACCTAAATATGCAACATTTCAAAATCTAGGTGAAGGGTTTAATTGAATTATAAAATCAGGGCCTGGGGCTAGGCATGGCGATGAGGATATTTTTTTGCGACCTGACGGTGGTTAGGTTCACGTATTGCTTTCAACTGCTCTCTTGGGTACTTCACTTAATAATGAGTTTCTTCAGTATCTTAGCAATTATTATCTCCGCCAGCGAAGTTGGGATGAGGTTATGTTTTCGCTCCTGTTAATACGTTTGTCTGTGAAGAACTTCCTGGCCACAATTTTACCCATAGCATAGTGACACCTTCAGGGATTAATTGTTATCTTGAGAAGTGGAAGTGATTAAATTTTGAAAGTCCTAGGTCAAGATCAAGGTCGAGCAAAGGGTCGACCGAAATATGCTGCCGTGGTGGAGGTCTGCACTCTCAAGAGGGCTTTTCTAGTTTCCTTTGTTTCTTTATGAGATTTTTCGGATCTTGCGACTTTATGGACTATCACTTATGAGGCATTACCTGGTTAATTAAACTGGTAACAAGGATGTATGGAACATGTTCGTCCATTTAGCTCTATAACATATTCATGTCATATATTCATAACCAGGAGGAGATCATTTTCCTCCTTATTCTAAAATCATGATATTTGTCCTTAGCCACAAATCTGTCGTATCAACATTTTTACAGTTTGGCGTGGTTTCAATTGAAGTGTCATTTTAGATTCAGAATTTAAGTTGTTACATTTCCTCATTGAGATCTTATGTTATATTTTATTTCTATTGCCTCGTATTTGAAAATTATTGTTGATCTTATGTCTAGGGGGTATTTGAGGCAATATCTAAGAGACATTTCGTTGGTTATTCTACCAGTACCACCAGCTTCGCTAAATTTAATTTCTTCGCCACGTTGTTTTATACGATTTCGATTTGAATTCGATTTGAATGGCAATAAAAACTTCTTATTTGTATTGGTTAGAGACTGCTTCCACTTACTTTTGCATTGTTTTACTATCATTTCATGATATATAACTCTTATATAGTAGGTTGGGCAGGGCACCAGCCACCCGTTGATATACTACTACTAGAGAGTTATGGGGTCCTTTGACTGGCCAGACAGTACTACGTTGGATCCTTCTCTCTAGTTATGGTTCACTTTCCCTTTGCCTACACATCCACCGAATAGTCTGGCCTATTCTTTACAGATTCTCCTCTGTTCTCATACACCTGACAACACTGGGATTACCAAACAATTCTTCTGCACTGTAATTGTCCAGTGGCTACTTTCCTCTTGGTAAGGGTAGAAGAGACTCTTTAATTATGGTAAGCAGCTCTTCTAGGAGAAGGACACTCCAAAATCGAACCATTGTTCTCTAGTCTTGGGTAGTGCCATAGCCTCTGTACCATGGTCTTCCACTGTCTTGGGTTAGGGGTCTCTTGCTTGTGGGTACACTCGGGCACACTATTCTATATCATTTCTCTTCCTCTTGTTTTACTAAAGTTTTCATAGTTTATATAGGAAATATTTATTTAAATGTTATTCTTAAAATATTTACTTTTTCCTTGTTCCGTTCCCTCACTAGGCTATTTTTCCCTGTTGGGGCCCTTGGGCTTATAGCGTCCTGCTTTTCCAACTAGGGTTGTAACCTAGCAAATGATAATAATCATAATAATACTTGTTTGTCGTTGTCGAGTTTAGTATAAACATTTATAGTTTTCTAAGTAACTTCCGTGATTTAACGTCTCGAACCAATCATAAACCATCGAGATGAATTCTGCAGTAGGCCTATCGTTCCAGTTTCTGTTTTTTAGCAGTCCTCTCCCTCCTCAATAATCAACAGACTTAGCACAGCTGTTTGACATCAGCTGCACAGCATACTTTACTCGCTGAAGTTCAGTGTTTTGATGAATTTCACCAATCTTATAATCTTGACCATATTCTGTGCGAGTATTACTTAGGTTTTCCCTAACAATAACCCGATATCAGTGTTCCGTCTTCAAAGCAACATCCTTTAGTTATATAGTTATCTATTATTAATTTTATCGTGTGTGGGGAATCTGCAAATAAGAATAATTCCCTATTGCGACAGATTTTTTTTTATTGAAACAAGCTTACAGTTTATTGAGTCTATCCCAAAGTGGTCACTTAATTTTACATTGGTAGTCCCCAGATCATGCACCATTGCAATCAGAGGATGCACAGCATTCTCTCCTTCCTAAATTATTGGTATTATTATTTCATGTATTAAGATTCATCAAAATCATAAAAAGATGGATTGTCTCCATTTTCCAATTAAGCCACTAATCATTATTAACTGAACCTTTCCATGAGGTATATATAGTCTGTCCGTTCCCTTATCGTAACTATACTGTTTTGTGATGCTCATTTCATCAAATGACATGACTGCAAACCTCTCCTTTACAGTTAAAAGTTTCAGCTTCCGTTTTCATCAAAGCTAGATAAAGGAATCTCAAGTACAAAGACCAGGTGTTAGTATTATTATTATTATTATTATTATTAATAATAGCTAAGCTACAACCGTAATTGGAAAAGCAGGGTGTTATAAGCCCAGGGGCTCCAACAGAGAAAATAGCCCAGTGAGGAAAGGAAACAAGAAAAAATAAGAACAAAATAAATATCTCCTATATAAACTATAAAAAAATTAACAAAACAAGAGGAAGAGCAACAGAATAGTGTGCCCAAGTGTACCCTTAAGCAAGAGAACTCGAATCCAAGACAGTGAAAGACCATAGTACAGAGGATATGGCACTACCCAAGACGAAAGAACAATGGTTTGATTTTGAAGTGACCTTCTCCTAGAAGAGCTCCTTAGTATTAATGAATGATCCACAACCACGGTTGTAACTCAAGCGTGCCTACAACTTCATTAATAAGCAAAATAATTCTGCCAGATTACTACTCTATATGTCCTTCTTTCCCTCGAGCTTACACGTGTGATGTCACGGCGTTGACTCGACATACAGGTAGACCCAGGGTCTATACACCTTGGGTAGACCTGCGCGTCGGCTAACCTAAAGTATCTCAACCGTGGTTGACAGACAGTATGTTGGTTCTTCGATGGACCAGTAAAGCCTCTCACTTTCAGCTCCAGTTAGGTTCTTTGATAGAGATGCCTGTCCTCTATTGCAACTATTTTGGTTCCGTTTGGTACATACTGTATATCAAGAACAGTGTTTTGCTCACGCAAGAGTAAGTCAAAGGATATGTGAAGCCAGGAAAAATATACGGTGCGTGATAAACGTTGAGGTGACTGAGCAACCATGGAAGAATTGAGAAAGCTCTTTCTTATGGAAGACAAGCAATGGCAAAACTGACAATTTTGGAATGACAAGTTGCATAAATTGAAAAGAAAGGTTGGGAAATTCCGACAGTAGCTTTATACATATGCAATTTGCATATTACATTTCTACAATGGGGAATTGGCTCAACAATCACTTTATACATTTCTATCTTGGTTTCCAGAGGTAACGGAAGTCTCTCGTGTTTTTTTTATACAGACTATGGTATATTCCCTTCTTTGCCTTGTCTTTGGCAAAGATCTTATTTTCTTCCTACCATGACACCTTGTACTTACTCCTACATAAAGTACATATACGAAAAATCTGCTTTCGATCTCTATGATCAAATGTAACTCTGGAGACTGCCATGTCTCTGATAAGAGCATGTAAAACAATAGTGGACATTTAGTACTAGTAAACGTTCTATGATTATAAGGTCTTTTGGAGATTAAACATTAACATTGTTTATTCATATTATTAAACAAATCTTGTTCTCATCACAATTTGACCATCATTATTATTATTTTCACTACTAGCTAGGCTGCTAAAAGCTGGATGCTATAGCCCAAGGGCTCCAACAGGGAAAATAGCCCAGTGAGGAAAGGAAATAAGGCAACAAATAGTTTGCTAGAGTACACCCTCAAGTAAGAGAACTTTACCCCCAAGACAGTGCAAGACCATTTTTCAGCGGCTACGGCACTATCCCAGACTAGAGAACAATAGTTTGATTTTGGAGTGTCCTTCTAGCAGCCACTGAAATAATTACATTGTAGTACTCAAGCCCTAGAGCGAAGAAGAATTTTTCAGTAAGTGTTGTCAGTTATATGAGGAAAGAGAACGTGTAAAGAATAGGCCAGACTATTCAGGGTATGTGTAGGAAAAAATAAAAAACATAGGCCGTAACCAGAGGAATCCAATGTAGTTTTATCTGGCCAGTCAAAGGACCCAGTACTACTGTGATCTAAGATTTGAAAAGATACTCTTAGGGGTGTAGAAAGATAAGCAGCATTAAAAACTATAAGTTTGATATGATATAGATTAAATCTCTACACAATTCACTCATGCATAGCGATTGTTACAATTAAAGATTCTATTTTTTATTTTGATAATGAGACATTTTCAGTAGGATTGTTAACCAGCGCTTACAGAAACTTTGGAAGAGCAATGTGTTCCCTTTCAACAATAGAATTTTAGCATTGAATTAAATTTCGAATAAATAAGTTTTGTACTACCCTTACCTTGATCTTTTATTATTATTATTATTACTAGTCAAGCTACAACCCAGGTTGGAAGAGCAGGATGCTACAAGTCGGAAATATCCAATAGGGCAAGGGGTCAATGTCGAAAGGAAGTTGAGAAATACCCAATAAACTATATATGAGAAATAATAAAATACAAAATATATCAAAATCAGCAATGACATTGAAATAGATCAGTCATGATATATAAACTATGAAATGAAACTTACCTCACCCTACTCTACAGTAAAGAAGTTGCAACAAATTTAAACCTCTGAAGTTTAAAGGTTTAAAAGCCGCTCATGAATGGCAGAGGCAAGGGACAGTGACATTGCCCTAGCAAACAGGACAATACCCAAGAAAATGATCACATAAACACATGATCAGCCCCAAAGGCCCCTCTTTATCCAAGCTATGACCAAGGAGGGCCAGGCAATGGCTGCTGATGACTCGCCAGATAGACCTATGGGCTCCCCCAAAACCCCCATCCTTAGCTCACAATGATGGTAAGGTTGCAGCGACCAAAGGAACTGGCTAGTTTGAGCAGGACTCGAACCCCAGTCTGGCGATCACCAGTGGACGTTACCACAACGGCCACCACCAATTCAACCACTAGATCAGGAAGATAATTCCACAATTTGGTCACAGCTGGAATAAAACTTCTAGAATATTGTGTAGTGTTGAACCTTATAACTAAGGCAAGACTTTTAGAATTAACTGCATGCGCAATACTACGTACAGGATGGTACAGACTGACAAGTTCTGAATGCAAAGAATGGTCTTGATTATGAAAGAATCTTATGTAGCAAGCACAAAGAAATCCCTAGACCGCAAGATTTTGTCCAACAAATTAAGATGAGATTCGGTAGCTGAATACCAGACTGTTACTCCTTCCCCACCGTTATCCCTTCATTAAGGAGTTGGTTGCCCGATGATGCGCTCTCTCAAATGCCTTCTATTAAAGACATCCTCTCCCAATAAACCTCTTCTCTCCATATCATCCTTCCCCTTATCTCGCCATCTAATTCTCTGACTCCTTCTGAATACCAGACAGGGGAACTTTACTCAAACATGGTAGAATGTACAAATTAAAAAATTTTCAGGATAAATTGATCCCCAAAAACTTTATAAGACTTTCCCAATATGATAACTGTTTTGTGCAATTACCGATGAAACACCAGATGTTATATTAATAGTAAATTTGCCATCAATAATCACTCCTACAGTATTAAAGGAGTTGTATACAGTAGAGTAGAAAAGACATTGTCAATGCAAAGATCTGTATGTTTAAAAAAGCCATTATTCTAGATCTACTTACAATCATAAGTTCTGATAGGATTCAACTTAATGCCCTATCATTTGCACCATGCACTAATTTTAGTTAGATCTCTGTTTAAATATTCCATAACCATACGTTTGCATTCAGGGAATGGAATTAATGCAAAAAGAGTAGCATCATCTGCATATGGAACAAGCTTGTTTTCTAGGCCAAACCATTATCATGCATTGAGTATACAGTATGAAAAGTAATGGGATAAGACCACAACCCTGAGGAACACCAGATCTATAACTTAAAAAATCGATAATGATGCCAAGAAAACATCCAACTATCATAATCAAGGGATTTCTGTATTACATTAAAAATTGTAAGAGGGGATCACATGCTCAAAGCCTTTGCTAAAACCTTTAGCATACCTATTCATATGTTTTGTCAAAAGATTTTTAAAAAACTTTAGGTATATGGGAGTAACGGCAATTGGATAATAATCACCAGGGAAACAACTACCACAAAAACATATACCGAATGGATTGAAATTTCAAATTCTCCAACATATGCAACAAGAAACTCTACTTGCTAACTTGCTAAATAAGACAATAATCAGCTGTTTTCATATTGTCAAACACGTCAGTCAAAAGGGTTGCCTTTTCCTATGGACAGTGTGTGGCAGAGCCAACTGGTTTAAACAAAGGAAAAACTGTTAATCTTTACCAAAGAATGCAAATTTAAGGTAACCCACTACTTGTGTTCCTAGGCAGTTCCAAAAAAAGTTTTTCTTTTATGGCGAAATTGTATTCCTTTTCAGTCGAAACATAAAACTCACTGAGCAACAGGTCTGAATTGAGTATAGTTACCCCAAGTAAAATTCGATCTATAGCTGACCTATTAATTTTCCCATGATGATAGCCCATTTATCCATAAAAAGCATGTCTACAATCATCATTGAACTATGGTTTGTCTTTCACTCGGCAATTTAACATACGAGAAAGGATGCGCCTATCATGTTGACCATATTTTCACTTAGTAGAACAACAGGTTCAAACCCTTAATACAATTGTAACAAATACAAATTGAATACACCAAGCAAAATGCAACTAAAGTCTACTCGAGATTTTACATATATCTTACAAGAGTAGGGCACACTAACAACAGGCACGGGGCAAGCTTGTGGTGGCCTATGTGGTAACGTCCTTGCCTGGTGATCGCTAGAATGGGGTTTGAGTCCCACTCCAACTCGTCAATTCCTTTTGGTCACTGCAACTTCACCATCTTTGGGAGAGCCTATAAGTCTACTTGCCGAGTCATTAGCAGCCATTGCCCGGCTCTTCTTGGTCCTAGCTTGAGGGGGCCTGGGCGCTGATCATATGTATATATGGTCAGTCTATAGGGCATTGTCCTTCTTGATAAGGCAATGTCACTGTGCCTTGCCTCTGCCATTTATGAGGGGTCTTTAAACATTTAAACTAGAGGCCCAATCTTGCTTGTTATCCCCTAAGCAGTGTTTCCCAACCCTGGGGTAATGGAACCGTATTTTTGGGGGTAATCAAGATGTTCTGAAATTGGGTTATTCACATTCCCATAATTATTGCCATAATTCGTACACAAAATCTGCAACAATTATTTTATAGGAAAACTCAATAATTTTAACATTGCTGTACAATAATTTGGTCCGGGTGGCAGGCAGCTCAACCCTGCCCCTGTTACATTGAATATTCTGCCCTGATGAAGGTTCATTTTGATATCCATTTAAATGGAAAAGTTTGCATCTGTTTTGGATCCTTAACTATAAGCAGCCAATAGCGGGCTACATGATCCATACAGTTCATCAAGTGGTTGCAAAAAAAAAACATCCGATGTTACCGGGTATATGTTCAATGGGGTCATTGATTAGTTGGAAATCAAATTCTGGGGTAATCATTTAAAAAAGGTTGGGAAACACTGCTCTAAGGAATCAGTGCATTATAGGTCCAAGCATTTCACCCGACTTGTGAGTAGCTTCACTCATGGTTTGCTCACATCCCGATCAAGGGTAAAGTCAAAAACTCTCAAGCCACAGAAAACAAATTTTCT
>NC_090746.1:3808236-3820736 GCF_036898095.1 Palaemon carinicauda
AAAAGATACAATAAGTTCTGCAATAACCAAACAAATATTTTACAATTAACTCTAAACCAAAAAGACTATTTGCCAACAAACTCAAGGCCAGCATAAAACTGCCAGTTCATAACTCCACAAAAATCATTCAACCTAAGACAAAAAAAAAAAAATAAATAAAAAAATAAAAAAAATGGAGAAAAGACAGTAAAGCTACCATGGATTGGGGTAAGCCATACATCATTACAACACGGAATTAAACATAGCTAGTCTTAACATGCTAGTTACATTTTCAAGACACACAACATACACCACAATATTTTTGAATGTCGCGTCACAAAAAAAAAAAAAAAAAAAAAAAAAAAAAAAAAAAAAACATTCCTTTATGAAATATAACATTCAAACCCAATTCTTAAACTTCACATTGTAATACTGTACAAATGGAAAAGTGTAATTCCTCTTTCTATCCTTAAAACGCATATATTCTAACACCAAATCCAGTATCTGGTGCAGATTACTAAATGAATGTATGATTATTGTGCTAAACAGCTGGGCCCCCACCGACAATGGCAAATACGAATCATTTCGAAAACAAACTACTTCAACCTACTAGTTAACTTACACATTGTAGATCTTAACGAGTAGTGGACATAGTAAAGTTTGTAAATATTTCACTTGCAATACAACGTTAACACACCAAAAATGATTTACTATGAATTAAGTTATACAGCTGAATTTCCTAACATTTCCTGAGAACACCATTAGCCATGATACACTTGATTTTATAATAATTTTCCACATGAGGACCAAATATATCACCAGATACACTATAAAACTTGAATAGAATCTTGACCAGTGTCCGATTACAGAGTATCCTACTTCAGAACCACCTAAACACAATTTAGAAGAAATTTACACTTTTAAACTGAATAGCCTAACTGCCATTTACATTTCATGTACCCACCCATACAAAACACAGTTATCTTTGAGCATCTAAATTGTACAAACAAATATACGCTTGACTCGTTACAGTATCACTTAAATTACCGTTACAAACTGTCCAAATACACACTTCTGAGTACTGGCCACTAAGGAACTGAAACATTCCTGATATTCTTAACTAATAACTAAATTCCACCCAACATAAGTCACAGCACAATTCAAAATACGAGAACTTACGAAATAAAACCGCTTTTCGTGCATCATTAAATGATTGCTTTCAAATAGGACTTGTTTCCATGATTATCATAAAAGTATTTCACAGCCACCTATTGCTTGCAATAAACACTGATGCAAAATCACAGCTGCAATCTTGTGCATGCTGCAACACCGACAAAAATAAAAGCAGCTACAATAAAAGCACATTGGAATGTGAGCATTAGAATTTCAAGCATGAATTCTAAACTGGATCCACAAACAATAAAACTGCAAAAAGATAACTCATCAGAGATCCCTGATTGTCAATTCAGTTACAAAGAGCACGGTATGTTGTTAGTGCATCACTTAGGATTCCTTTTTGAGCTCTACACTGTCGTCATCTTCCGCCGAATAGTCCGAAGACGATCTTATGTCTTGAACCTCCTGGTTTCCAAGTTTTCTTATCACTATCCTCAAAATAAAGTAAGTCCAGATGCAATGGATCACTAACAGTGCAACAAGCATACCATTGAAAATGTAATAAACAGGATACATCCAATTCAAGATTACATGAGCTTCAAACAATGTGCTCCTCATGATCCAAAGAGGATAGAAACCTGTGCGTGTAGCCAGCCACAACAATAGGAACACCACAAAGAACTTATCCATGAGATCTTGACGTTTGTACAAAGAAGTTATTTTAGCAATGAGCATAGGAATATCAGTGCACTCGTGGACCAGTAACACCAAGGTACCACAGCGAACTAAGTTGCATGTCCACGAGAAGGTCATCAGCAGAATAGTCAGGACATGATGAATAAACATCTGAGTTGAATCTTTGCGATGATGTTGGATGAAATGGGTCAATGTCATACACCAGTAGAATCCCAATGCCACCATGTAATACCACCACACATCATTGTCAATGCTTTGCTCTGGGAACGTGTACCAACAATGTCGAATGTCCCACAGCCATGGTTTATCCCACAAAACAACAACACCAAATATTGTATAAAACGTGTAGTAGAATGCTTGCCATATGCAATCAAGGAATTTTCCTACATCGGTTGTGCGTGTCGATGCGGCTTTCTGTCGGAGCCAACGTTCCACTTGTCGTTCTGAAAGGCCTTCTTTCTTGGCCCCTTCTAAAATAACTTCTGCGGGTACACGAGTTCTATATTTCCTGAAAACCTTTTCTAATGTGGCATTAGGCAATGGAGGGCGTGCACTGTTGTTGGTAAGACCAGTCCGTAGGGCAAAGGGTATGAACACATAAGGCGTGAGGATAAAGTACCGCAGGATGATGAAGGCAGCGGCTATTGCAAAAGGATAAGTCCATATGTCAAGAAAACGTGGGTATTCGAAGTGCTCCGCTTGTGCAAGGGATTCCCACGTGTAGCCAGGAGGAAGCCAGACTTCGGTGTCCCAGAACCACGAGGTCATGCTCTCTTCCGCCATCCCTACCGAAGAGGACCAACTCAGGTTATCAAAATGCCATCACTGTGAACCATCTTAGGGACGAATTCTGGACAGGAGGTTGGGTCTCTAGCTTGGTCAAAACTAAACACGGTTCATGTAAGGTAATTCATGGATATCTTGGTACAATTCTAAGGCATATTACGAAGACGCAAGCAGAATAGAAAGACTGTCCACCTTCCAACAATTTGCCCCTAATTTGAGATTACAATAAGGTTTAACTAGACTAAATATTTCCATTTACACAATTTTCAACTTATAATGATTCAAAGATATTAGGCCACATGATTGTCCCAACATTAGTGATATTATTGGCAATTTGGCATATTTTCAATCTTAATACAAATTACCGAACACTGATAAATTTTCTGTCGCTCATCAATGAAATACAGAGACATTCATTCCTGCAAAATGAAATACTTTCGTCAACAATAATGATACTCACTAAAAGCTTAATATACCAAAAAACGAAACAATCATAGCACTAATACTACGAAACAAAGAAACAAAACTCATGAGATCATAATTAGAACTCAAACCATTCATAATCTCAAACAAGAAAAACTTAGGTTACATCAGTTTATTTGGAGTATTAACTCACTTATTTTAAGAATAAGTGGACTTCATATTAAACTTTGCAAAAAAATATGGGTATATTAGTTAAAATTTCAATATTTGCAACAAGTTCTAAAAAAAAAAAAAAAAGTTCCATTTAGCAACATTCACCCATTTTTTTTACCAAAGCATTATACACAAAATTATAGTATCAGTAGCATTATCAACAGCATCAGTAACTATGAAGCAAGTATAAGGAATCATTAAAATAATCTGTCTACCAAACACTAGTGAGAGAAGGGGTCGGGACCAATTACGGAAAAAATACACAAAACCAATCTATGACAGGGGACGACTGATTCTAAAACTGCAAACCTTACGTTAACCACTGAATACATGCATTGGAATATTTAAGTAAAATTTTATTTGATAACTTATATCATATTGGAATTTGCATCAAATTAGATTTCCACTCTTTAATATGTTAATTAATTGCTTAGCCCCTGATTCTTTATTCAACATAAAGCAGGTTTATAATTTCCTTAAATGTAACTATTGTAAAATGGGTCTTGGGGTGGTACGAGGAGATAAATTCTTATCATCCAGATACTGCAGCATTGTTTACTATTGCTATCTCATGTCAATTGCTTTTACCAATCACACTTCACTATGCCTCTCTCATATCTGGCCTGTAATATCTCCTGCTATCAATCCTCTATTAGCGAAAAAGAATCTCTGCCTTTTGTGTTGTAACTATCTGATAGTGGTCACTTTTTATATGAGAATATAGAAGTCATTAACAGTTTGAGATGTTCTCATATATTACATGAGGTTATACCTTGCAATCTCGCATGCAAAGCATACCATACTCACTTGAAAAAGATGGCACTGATATCAAGGAGGAATCAGAAATTGTGTAAGGAAGAGGTAACTAAAACAGTTTAAGAAGAGGATTTCATTAGATATTGGTGAAATTTCTTGGTGAGTGAATGGCAGAACTGGCTTGAGTTGTGGATATTTTTTTTCTTTTACACAGAGTTATCAATTACATTGCAATATTTCACAAAGCGATGGATAGACAGGAGGCAGAGATGAGGGATTCAAGACTTGAAATAGTTGCTGTACAATTGATAATGATTGAGGAAGTAACTGTTGAAGATAGGCGATCATGAGGTTGGAGAATGGTAAATGATATACTGTGGTACCGAGATTACAATGTTATTTAATGGCAGACCAAGGTTGTCAGGTATATCTGGATGAAGGACAGATTACAACGAAGTATGTGAGAGAAATAATTGTTCTGTTTGAGATTAATGATGATAAAGATTAATAAGAATTATAGGAGTATAACATTACTTGTATACCAGGAAAGGTGTATGGGAAAATTTCAAATGAGAAAGTACTGTATGTTACCTAAATATTGATAAGGAAACAACAATGTGGGTTTCAAAAAGAGAGACCTTACGTGGAGCAAGTGCTCGTTACGTAACAGTCAAGAGATATTTTCAAAGCACCAAGTTAATTGTGGTATACATGGCCAGAGTCAATACAGGCAGAGTGGAAGGTTACAATGTCATATTGGTATAGAAGATAACTTACTGAGAGCAATCTAAAATTTTCCAGGTGGAAACATCAAGAGTACATAGGCGAGTTATTTGGGATAATTGGAGAGGTTAGAGACAGGACAGTGGACATACCTCATTAGTTGTGAATAAAGAAGATGAGTTGCAAATGGAGTGTAAAATAGTTAATGTTTGCAAATGATCTGTGCTACTATGGGACAGTGATAAGATACTAGAGCAAAAATTTAAAAGATTTTGAAAGGGTTTGCAACAGGGAGAAATTTGAAAGTGGGGAAATGGCATAGTAAGGAGATAGACCAGTGGATGGTGGAAGAATAGAAGTGAATTTTAACATGTGCAATTTACAAATTGGGTTTTGTGCAGCAGTTTTCTAGAATTCTTTATGTCAGTTTAGAGGGCTATTGTGTTTCCGGATGTGACTGTGTATACAGGCATTTCCTATTGACAGCACTGTCTATCTCGTTTCCAAGCATTTCCTACTGACAGCATTGTCCATCTTGTATCCAAGCATTTCCTAGTGATAGCATTGTCTCATATCCAAGCATTTCCTACTAGTAGGTTGCACTCTAAAGTAGCCATTCAGCGAAGAGATGCAACTATAGGAGAATCTAGTAGGTTGCACTCTGGAGTAGCCATTCAGCACAGAGATACAACTAGGGGAAAATCTAGTAGGTTGCACTCTGAAGTAGCCATTCAGCGAAGAGATGCAACTATAGGAGAATCTAGTAGGTTGCACTCTGGAGTAGCCATTCAGCACAGAGATGCAACTATGGGAGAATCTAGTAGGTGGCACTCTGAAGTAGTCATGCAGCATAGAGATGCAACTGTAGGAGAATCTAGTAGGTTGCACTCTGGAGTAGCCATTTTGCACAGAGTTACAACTATGGGAGAATCTGGTAGGTGGGACTCTGAAGTAGCCATTCAGCGCAGAGATGCAACCAAGGGAAAATCTAGTAGGTTACACTCTGGAGTTGCCATTCAGCGCAGAGATGTAACTATGGGAGAATCTAGTAGGTTGCAATCTGGAGTAGCCATTCAGCGCAGAGATGCAACTATATGAGAATCTAGTAGGTTGCACTCTGGAGTAGCCATTCAGCGCAGAGATGCAACTAAGGGAAAATCTAGTAGGTTACACTCTGGAGTTGCCATTCAGCGCAGAGATGCAACTATGGGAGAATCTAGTAGGCTGCACTCTGGAGTAGCCATTCAGCACAGAGATGCAACTATGGGAAAATCTAGTAGGTTGCACTCTGAAGTAGCCATTCAGCGAAGAGATGCAACTATAGGAGAATCTAGTAGGTTGCACTCTGGAGTAGCCATGCAGCGCAGAGATGCAACTATGGGAAAATCTAGTAGGTTGCACTCTGAAGTAGCCATTCAGCACAGAGATGCTACTATAGGAGAATCTAGTAGGTTGCACTCTGGAGTAGCCATTCAGCACAGAGATGCAACTATGGGAAAATCTAGTAGTTTGCACTCTGAAGTAGCCATTCAGCACAGAGATGCTACTATAGGAGAATCTAGTAGGTTGCACTCTGGAGTAGCCATTCAGCACAGAGATGCAACTATGGGAAAATCTAGTAGGTTACACTCTGGAGTTGCCATTCAGCGCAGAGATGCAACTATGGGAGAATCTAGTAGGTTGCACTCTGGAGTAGCCATGCAGCGCAGAGATGCAACTATATGAGAATCTAGTAGGTTGCACTCTGGAGTAGTCATTCAGCGCAGAGATGCAACTATGGGAGAATCTAGTAGGTTGCACTCAGGAGTAGCCATTCAGTGCAGAGATGCTACAACAGGAGAATCTAGTAGGTTGCACTCTGGAGTAGCCATTCAGCGAAGATATGCAACTATAGGAGAATCTAGTAGGCTGCACTCTGGAGTAGCCATTCAGCACAGAGATGCAACTATAGGAGAATCTAGTAGGTTGCACTCTGGAGTAGCCATGCAGCGCAGAGATGCAACTATGGGAAAATCTAGTAGGTTGCACTCTGAAGTAGCCATTCAGCACAGAGATGCTACTATAGGAGAATCTAGTAGGTTGCACTCTGGAGTAGCCATTCAACACAGAGATGCAACTATAGGAGAATCTAGTAGGTTGCACTCTGGAGTAGCCATTCAGCACAGAGATGCAACTATGGGAAAATCTAGTAGGTTACACTCTGGAGTTGCCATTCAGCGCAGAGATGCAACTATGGGAGAATCTAGTAGGTTGCACTCTGGAGTAGCCATGCAGCGCAGAGATGCAACTATATGAGAATCTAGTAGGTTGCACTCTGGAGTAGTCATTCAGCGCAGAGATGCAACTAAGGGAAAATCTAGTAGGTTACACTCTGGAGTTGCCATTCAGCGCAGAGATGCAACTATGGGAGAATCTAGTAGGTTGCAATCTGGAGTAGCCATTCAGCGCAGAGATGCTACAATAGGAGAATCTAGTAGGTTGCACTCTGGAGTAGCCATTCAGCGCAGAGATGCAACTATGGGAGAATCTAGTAGGTTGCAATCTGGAGTTGCCATTCAGCAAAGAGATGCAACTATAGGAGAATCTAGTAGGCTGCACTCTGGAGTAGCCATTCAGCACAGAGATGCAACTATAGGAGAATCTAGTAGGTTGCACTCTGGAGTAGCCATGCAGCGCAGAGATGCAACTATGGGAAAATCTAGTAGGTTGCACTCTGAAGTAGCCATTCAGCACAGAGATGCTACTATAGGAGAATCTAGTAGGTTGCACTCTGGAGTAGCCATTCAGCACAGAGATGCAACTATGGGAAAATCTAGTAGGTTGCACTCTGAAGTAGCCATTCAGCACAGAGATGCTACTATAGGAGAATCTAGTAGGTTGCACTCTGGAGTAGCCATTCAGCACAGAGATGCAACTATGGGAAAATCTAGTAGGTTACACTCTGGAGTTGCCATTCAGCGCAGAGATGCAACTATGGGAGAATCTAGTAGGTTGCACTCTGGAGTAGCCATGCAGCGCAGAGATGCAACTATATGAGAATCTAGTAGGTTGCACTCTGGAGTAGCCATTCAGCGCAGAGATACAACTAAGGGAAAATCTAGTAGGTTACACTCTGGAGTTGCCATTCAGCGCAGAGATGCAACTATGGGAGAATCTAGTAGGTTGCACTCAGGAGTAGCCATTCAGTGCAGAGATGCTACAACAGGAGAATCTAGTAGGTTGCACTCTGGAGTAGCCATTCAGCGAAGAGATGCAACTATAGGAGAATCTAGTAGGCTGCACTCTGGAGTAGCCATTCAGCACAGAGATGCAACTATAGGAGAATGTAGTAGGTTGCAATCTGGAGTAGCCATTCAGCGCAGAGATGCTACAATAGGAGAATCTAGTAGGTTGCACTCTGGAGTAGCCATTCAGCGCAGAGATGCAACTATGGGAGAATCTAGTAGGTTGCAATCTGGAGTTGCCATTCAGCACAGAGATGCAACTATGGGAAAATTTAGTAGGTTGCACTCAGGAGTAGCCATTCAGCGAAGATATGCAACTATAGGAGAATCTAGTAGGTTGCACTCTGGAGTAGCCATTCAACACAGAGATGCAACTATAGGAGAATCTAGTAGGTTGCACTCTGGAGTAGCCATTCAGCACAGAGATGCAACTATGGGAAAATTTAGTAGGTTGCACTCTGAAGTAGCCATTCAGCGAAGAGATGCAACTATAGGAGAATCTAGTAGGTTGCACTCTGGAGTAGCCATTCAGCGCAGAGATGCAACTATGGGAGAATCTAGTAGGTTGCACTCTGGAGTAGCCATTCAGCGCAGAGATGCAACTATGGGAGAATCTAGTAGGTTGCACTCTGGAGTAGCCATTCAGCGCAGAGATGCAACTATGGGAGAATCTAGTAGGTTGCACTCTGGAGTAGCCATTCAGCGCAGAGATGCAACTATGGGAAAATCTAGTAGGTTGCACTCTGGAGTAGCCATTCAGCACAGAGATGCAACTATGAGAATCTAGTAGGTTGCACTCTGAAGTAGCCATTCAGCGAAGAGATGCAACTATGGGAAAATCTAGTAGGTTGCACTCTGGAGTAGCCATTCAGCGAAGAGATGCAACTATGGGAGAATCTAGTAGGTTGCACTCTGGAGTAGCCATTCAGCACAGAGATGCTACTATAGGAGAATCTAGTAGGTTGCACTCTGGAGTAGCCATTCAGCACAGAGATGCTACTATGGGAAAATCTAGTAGGTTGCACTCTGGAGTAGCCATTCAGCACAGAGATGCAACTATGGGAGAATCTAGTAGGTTGCACTCTGGAGTAGCCATTCAGCTAAGAGATGCAACTATGGGAGAATCTAGTAGGTTGCACTCTGGAGTAGCCATTCAGCGCAGAGATGCAACTATGGGAGAATCTAGTAGGTTGCACTCTGGAGTTGCCATTCAGTGCAGAGATGCAACTATGGGAGAATCTAGTAGGTTGCACTCTGGAGTTGCCATTCAGCGCAGAGATGCTACTATAGGAGAATCTAGTAGGTTGCACTCTGGAGTAGCCATTCAGCGAAGAGATGCAACTATGGGAGAATCTAGTAGGTTGCACTCTGAAGTAGCCATGCAGCACAGAGATGCAACTAGGGGAGAATCTAGTAGTTTGCACTCTGGAGTAGCCATTCAGCACAGAGATGCAACTATGGGAGAATCTAGTAGGTTGCACTCTGAAGTAGCCATTCAGCGAAGAGATGCAACTAAGGGAGAATCTAGTAGGTTGCACTCTGAAGTAGCCATTCAGCGAAGAGATGCAACTATGGGAGAATCTAGTAGGTTGCACTCTGGAGTAGCCATTCAGCACAGAGATGCAACAATGGGAAAACCTAGTAGGTTGCACTCTGGAGTAGCCATTCAGCGCAGCGATGCAACTATGGGAAAACCTAGTAGGTTGCACTCTGGAGTAGCCATTCAGCGCAGCGATGCAACTATGGGAAAACCTAGTAGGTTGCACTCTAAAGGATCCATTCAGCGCAGCGATGCAACTATGGGAAAACCTAGTAGGTTGCACTCTAAAGGATCCATTCAGCGCAGCGATGCAACTATGGGAAAACCTAGTAGGTTGCACTCTAAAGGATCCATTCAGCGCAGCGATGCAACTATGGGAAAACCTAGTAGGTTGCACTCTAAAGGATCCATTCAGCGCAGCGATGCAACTATGGGAAAACCTAGTAGGTTGCACTCTAAAGGAGCCATTCAGCGCAGCGATGCAACTATTGGAGAATCTAGTCGGTTGCACTCTGGTAAAAAAGCCAAGATGTTGGACAGAAAAAATGGAAGAAACTGGAAACAAGTTGATTAGAAGAATATACAGTGGCCTAGCTTGGGGTTAAAGGGATGCCACAGCAACTCTAAAGCAATTGAAACATTACCGATATTTGAATTTATAAAGGACAGAACTTTGTCTCAAAGGCAAGGATCATCAAAAGTCAGAATCCTTATAAAAGCTCCAGGGACCTCGAATGCTTTCTCTACCTTCCATTTGGGACAGTTCCAGAATGTAAATGTATCTTTTATAACTATCTATAAAACATAACTCCTCACACATTACTGAAATTCAAAAGTAGTTTAACAAATGACAGCTACTTTAGCATTGTCATCTTTTCATGACGGGAGAGGTAGGGGGAGTACACACAATGCCAATTAACCAGCTGTGCATGTGTATGAGGGGGGTATTATGTTCTTAAAGCATAAATTAATGATGACTCAACTACCATTCTAACGTTGACGGACGAATATGGCAGTGACTGTGCTTTTCATTTCTATGAAGCCACCCTTAGTTAAATTAGAAGACACTGCTAATTCTTGAAACTCACTAACACCCACACGCACACACACCATATATATATATATATATATATATATATATATATATATTATATATATATATATATATATATAAATGCATATATATTTTCCCAACCCTTCCCCAACTACAATACGGCACTTGCGGTTTCAAAGTTTACTTCTCGGGGAAACCTTCTCACCAGGGTATGACTATTCTTTCCCCCCTATCTGAGGGATGGGGAGAAACCGAGTAATTATACGTCTGGCAATGCCATATAGCATCACCGGAAATAAATAAATAAATAAACATATATATATACACCACACACACACACACACACACACATATATATATATATATATATATATATATATATATATATATATATATATATATATATATATATATATATATGTATTCCTCAGTGTCGTGAAAAATAAAACAAAATCTCTCTGTGAAATCCTGAAAACTATCTGTAGCTCAGATATTTCGGACAGATGCTATCTTTGATTTCGGGACGCCACTAAACTATATGTATTCATTATAAACAAAAAGTTAACATACTTAAGTACCGTATAGAAATATATGTACGTACACATGTGAGTGTATGTATGCCCACATAAGTCCCAAGAGTTTAGTAATGCAATATTCAAATCTTTTATATCGCTAAGTTCATTTACTTGGCGTTTATCTATTGTCGTTATCTATACCAGGAAGAATATCTAGTCATTTAATTGATATGACAACAGTACAGTGTATCTTTCAAAGGAAACCAAACGTAACAGATCTTTGAAACTAAAAAAGAAATTAACATGACTCATGCAATCTTGAATGAGGGACATTGCATGATCACTTCGTATTGTACAGGAAGAACACCTCGCAGAAATCGTTAATTTATTGGGCCTCCTCCAAATAAGCACTTATTAATGCATAGGAATTGATCTGTAACATTTTAGTATCTATTTCCAATAATTGAGGTATGAGCATTCAATACATAAGAAAAAAATTCGAAGGGACACTGGCAAGGGAGCACGGGTGTCTTTGCTAGTCTGGCAACGTCCTGCCACTCTCTTTGGTGGGAATATAAAACAGACTCATACATTGCAAATAATAAGAGACACGACAGACGTTCCATATCTATAAAATAAATCAATGCTCTGGTTGTCAAAAGCATCCAATTTAACATAAAACGCGTATGCACAGCCGCTCAAATTTTCAGTAACTTTTACAGATGCTTTCAAACTATTGGAACCTAGGACGCTTTCAAACTACTGGAACCTAGATACTGTAGGCTCTAGAGCCTTTAACTTTTACAGACGCTTTCAAACTACTGGAACCTAGATACTGTAGGCTCTAGAGGCTTTAAATATGCGACAGCGAGACTATACAATAAGCTCCCGCGAAACATCCGAATGATTTAAGATATTAAGGCTTTCGAGAGGAAACTGAAGGCTTTCTTATTCCACAAGTCCTTTAAAGGTTTAAAGGTCGCTCGTGAATGGCAGAGGCAAGAGACAGAGATATTGCTCTAGCAATCAGGACAACGCCCTAAAGACTGACCATATTTTATATGATCAACGCCCAAGCCTCCTCTCCACCCAAGCTAGGACCAAGGAGGGCCAGGCAGTGGCTGCTGATGACTCAGCAGATAGACCTATAGGCTCCTCCAAACCCCCCAACATTAGCTCACAAGGATGATAAGGTTGCAGACGCTAATGGTACTAACGAGTCTGAGCGGGACTCGAACCCCTGACTGGCAAACACCAGGCAGAGACGTTACCAATCCGGCTACAGCAACTCAGTGACGATTTAACAGAAAATGAGCAACACGGGATATATGAAATGTTCAATCCTCTGAACGAACAAGATAAAAGACAGTTGAGGTCCTGTAGAGAGTAGGGTTCCTCAGCTGTAAAGAACCGGAAAAACAGCCGTCAAAGTAAGTTCATTGCAGTTTTCATTATGATGAGCACCAAAAGGTTTC
>NC_090746.1:3825736-3880736 GCF_036898095.1 Palaemon carinicauda
TCAACTATGAAAACAACGTCCTACATTTATATTATAAACAAAAAACCTTGGCAAAACCCTGTCACGGAACCCATGTTAACCACTTTATCTGCAACATGAAAAGCTAAGGAGAGGAGGAATGGAGTCTAACCCCGAAATAAGGGACTCTTGGATGTTCGAAGATTATTGAAGAAAGGGAGCAATTATTCAAGGCAAGCATTCCAAAGTTCAGCAGTAAAAAAAATGAATAAATAAATAGAAAGAGAGAGAGAGAGAGAGAGAGAGAGAGAGAGAGAGAGAGAGAGAGAGAGAGAGAGAGAGAGAGAGAGAGAGAGAGAGAGAATCCATAAAAGATGAAACCAGTCTCCATTTTACAAATATGTGAAACGAAGGTGACCAGGGTAAAATGCCCGATTGAGTTATGGAATTCAGGTCATCACGTCCCAAGAGAGGGACCGGGATGCCACTCTGCATCATGGTACAGTAAAATCACAGGAACACCCCCCCCCCCCCCCAGTTTAAAGGTTTAAAAGCCACTCATGAATGGCAGAGGCAAGGGACCATAACATTGCCCTAGAGATTGACCAACTCCCCTCTCCACCCAAGCTAGGACCAGGGAGGGCCAGGTAATGGCTGCTGATGACTCAGAAAGTAAACCTATAGGCTCCCATCCTTAGCTCTCAGGAAACTACTAAGTTTGAGCGGGATTCGACCCCAGTCAGGCGATCACCAGGCAGAGACGTTACCAAAAAGACCACGACAACCCTTGGAATGGGTTTATGAATTTGGGCTATACAGACTGATGCTGAGATCTGTGAGTTCCTTCAAAACTCCAAAAATCAGTGGCATTATGAAGTAAAAATTAAGCCTAGGGTTCGAATCCAACTCAAACTCTATAGTTTCTTTAGTGTCTGCAACCTCAGCGTCCTGTGAGCTAAGGATGAGAGCTTTGGTTGAGTCTATAAGTCCTTGCCTGGCTCTCCCTGGTCCTAGCTTAGCTGGGAAGGGGACGTAAGCCCTGATCATATGTATATATGGTCAGTCTCTGGGGCATTATCCTGCTTGCTAGGGCTATGTCACTGGTCCTTGCCTCTGCCCACCATGAGTGGTACAGAAAGGGGTACAGCAGGATACAAAACGAGTCTGCTCTACCCTTGGGTAATGCATACAGTGAGCAGTGTGATGTCCACGACAGCACCAATTACCATAGGAGACACCCACCAGTTTAAAGGATGTAATGAATGGCAGAGGCAAAGGACAGTGGCATTGCCCTATCAGGCAGGACAATACCCTAGAGATTGGCTATATATATATATATATATATATATATATATATATATATATATATATATATATATATATATATATATATATATATATATAAATATAAACATATATAAATAAATATCTATTTATATATAATATATATATATAAATATATGGATATACATATATATATAAATATATATAAAATATATTTATATAAATTTATATATATATATATATATATATATATATATATATATATATATATAATGATCAGCGCCCAAGCCCCTCTCCACCCAAACTAGGATGTAGGAGGGCCAGGCAAATGGCTGCTGATGACTCAGCAGATAGACCTGTAGGCTCCTCCAAACCCCCCAATTCTTAGCTCACAAGGATGGTGAAGTTGCAGCAAGCAAAGAAACTAATGAGTTTGAGCGAGACTCGAACCCCAATCTGGCGTTCACTAGTCAGGGCCACCACAAAATTTAAAACAGTTTGGACTGCAAGGTAGGAGAATGAAAACAAGAGCATCGGTAGAGTAATGAATAGATATAGTAATGACCAAACTTGTTATTATTACATTATCCAAGAGGACGGACTCACCGGCTACACGGATGGTTGCCAAATTACATAATAAATACGATAGAAAATGGAAAGGCACAGTTGGGCTGATTGAGAAATAGGATGTGGGGAAGATAACAGGCTACTGAACATGGCCGTCATTCGAGAATCTTGCAATCTACCTGGTCGTACCCAACGGTGATAACATAGGAAATAAAAAACGCCTTTGGTAAAGATAAGTTTCCTAATTCAAAACCTCGATATCATAAACTACTAAACAACGATATTAATGGTAGACGAGAACAGCAAATATGCTCTCTGTATTTCGTTGACATCTGTTTGGCTTGCACATAAATTCTGTCACAGCTGCTGCATACAATAAGACACATGACTTTCGAATATATCATAAAACGTAGAGGGTTTTCGGGCATAGAATGGACCCGTATGAAGTGAAAATTACACATATAATCCACTTTATTTCATTTTACACACACATTATATCATATTATATTGTATTATATATATATATATATATATATATATATATATATATATATATATATATATATATATATATATATATATATGTATATATATATATATATATATGTGTGTGTGTGTGTGTGTACAAGTACACCTTATAACTACTGAAATTCACTTAAGAACGCACTTTTAGTATATTTCAAAACCACGACTTGTTGCACAATTGGAAACTACATAAACTTGAAAGTTTGTAAAGAATCATAGTGTATACAAGTATGAATATAATCTCGCAACAACTACAGTTCACATCCCACGAAACACAGTCCAAAACACGGCGCACAAAGTCACTACCTCGATAAATACTTTAAAAGAAAACTAAACCTTATAAATAACAAAGTGTATGAATAAACACAGTACACATGCGCAAACACACACAGCTTGACACAGTTGAATAATAAATGAATAATAAAGATATTGGCACCTTCTCCTTCAACGGAAACCATGATTTCAAATGAGAGTCCGCGTTCTTGACTGCGTTGGTCTATGTAGCTATGTACAACATCCACTGGCAACTAACGTTGAACCGAGTGTTTGGGTGACTTCACTGAATGAGTGAGTGAGAAAGAGAGAGAGAGGAGAGTGGGAGGGTTGAGTAAAAGAAACCACTAGCTATTCCTTTCAATAATTCCTCTCACGTCTGGCCAAAGTAGAGCTGCGTAATATGTATACACCGGTAGATAAAGAACAAGTGAACTTAATGTTGGACTTAATTTCAGCAGTCTCCCGCTAAAAGTGTTATAACCAAAAGCAGGCGATCGGCTCATTTTACAATCACGATTTATAACAGCGAAGTTCCCCTGTACACTGGATAACGTACAAATCTAATCTTATGAAGATACAAAGTACTATATCAGATTATATCCCATGACTCCACCCTCCAAGGAACGGGAGTTTATCAGACATACGAACAAACATGGCTAGGCAAATCAATAACACAGTTACATGAGAATTCTAGGCACGAACGAAAGGACAAATTTTGATATATATAATTGCAAAGCGTTGAGAAAAACACCATGAAGACAGTAAGTTCGTCTAATAACAACTATAATAATAACTAAAATAATCATGAACACTTTCAAAGCCCCGACATTTGGTGTGATCGATATTCTATTGAAAATCGATATTATGTCAACGTTCTTTGAAGGACAAGTGTCATAGGGTTCTCGTAGGAAATCCTGTGTAATATCTAAAGAGGACACAAGACATCCCATACATTTATCGTTGTAAGGGTCTCGCCTTCAATTGTGAAACATCTTGAAAGAGATGTCGTTCTAATAAAACATTTCTTCATCCAGACTGATTCATTTACTGTCTGAAAATCATAACTTCACACTTAAGAGTATGAAGAGAGACTGTGCTTCTATTGTGGTATCTATATCTTTGGCGCTGTTGTTGACTAACGTAAAGGTAAAGGTGTCTGGTTGCAGTTCGTTTTATCAGAATAGATGCTCACCAGAACGTCAGCCGGACAAGCCCAACCCCTCATTGTGGTGTCCACCAACAGCAGTGGCCTCCCCAGTAAATAGCTTAAACTCCCGGGCTGGGATCGGTCTGCTGTCATGCGAATTCTAAGCGAACACGTTGCCAAATCAAAGTCACACTCAAATGTCCCCTTAAAAAAAAAAAAAAAAAAAAAAAAAAAAAAAAAAAAAAAATCACGGAAAACCCTGCTTTGCCAAAAAACAATGTTGAACATAGACTAACCTACAAACAGAAGTGTGATCATGCATACGCTGTGGTTTGCATTCTTTACTCCGCCCTGCTAGAAACTTAAAGCAATTACGTGTATAACTTACGCTGTCGCTGTGTCCTGGGTGATTACTACTTTTCCTACTGCCTCGCTTGCGTTACAGATTAGGTAAGTACGTTTAAGCACGGAACAATTACAATTGTGACTAAATTGTGTGTAATGTAGGCTCTAGAGCCTTTAAACATGCGGCCCCGAGACTATACAATAAGCTCCCACGAAACATTCGAATGATTGAAGATATTAAGGCTTCATAGAAGAAACTGAAGACTTTCTATCCTGCGTGTGTTTCGATACAATGATCAAATAGTAAGCGAACAATACGCATTGTGAAATGTAAAATACTCCCGAATGAACATCCTAAAACGACCGTGGAGGTCCTGTAGAGAATAAGGCTACAGGACCAGATAAACAGCCCTTAAAGTAAATAATCCTTCAAGAATTGTTGAGGAAAAAGTCATCATTGGTCCCGTTGAAGAATTGAATAATTCAACACATTGATTCACCTCACATTAGACATGGCACTGCATCAATGGCCAGTTACTTAACTTTTCAACACTTGAATTATGCATCGCAGGAATTGATGTACACACACACACACACACACGACAGTGACGCTGTGGCAAGGCATAATATCGTGCTGTACTTGATTAGATGAAGTTACTCTTACTGCCATTATTTAGAGTACAGGTTGCCAAATTTTTAAATATTTTCCGAATAAGCATTTGTAAGGCTGATTCGAAAAAGAAAACAATGAAACACAAAAAGAACATTTGGGAAGAGAAGAGCGTGAACTAAATGTACAGTTAGCTTCATTAATTCCGACATACTTAGGAGTGCTAAGGAGACATCAGTGTACCGGAATTAATGAGGCCAACTGTACATGTGATACTACGGAAAAAGGCTAAAAATACGTAATTTTCAAACCTGCTGATTAAATGTCTTATTCAATTGTTGTTGACACTCCACATTTTAAGATTTTTTTTCCAACCTTATGGAATGTTCTTTAAATAAGAAGATATTGTTATTAGTCATCACTTGTATGTGGAGTTAGTCTTAAACGTGTAAGGTTTTCAGGAAAGGGAAGTACACAGAATATAATATAAATTGTAAGGCGAAATGTTTGATCACTTGTAAGGAACATGTTATCAGTAATCTTGGGAGATTAAATGCTCTTACACGCCAACAATAATATATATATATATATATATATATATATATATATATATATATATGTATGTATGTATGTATGTATATGTATATATATATATATATATATATATATATATATATATATATATATATATATATAATCATCTCCTACGTCTATTGAAACAAAGGGTCTCGGCTAGATTTTGCCAGTCGTCTCTCTCTTGAACTTATAATTCAATACGTCTCCATTCATCATCTCCCACTTCGGACTCCATAGTTCTCAGCCAAGTAGGTCTGGGTCATCCAACTCTTTTTGTGCCTTATATAGCCCAGCTGAACGTTTGGTGAACTAATCTCTCTTGGGGAATGCGAAGAGCATGCCCAAAAAGGGAGAATATATATATATATATATATATATATATATATATATATATATACATACTGTATATACACATATGTATATATATACATATATATAAATATATAAATACATATGTAAATCTATAAATATATATACACACATATACATACTGTATATACACATACATATGTGTGTATATATATATATATATATATATACATATATATAAATATATAAATACATATGTATATCTATAAATATATATACACATACACATATACATACTGTATATACACATACATATGTATATATATATACATTCATAAATATATAAATACATATGTATATCTATAAATATATATACACATACATATATATATACATACATACATACATATATATGTATATAGTATATACATATATATAAATATATAAATACATATGTATATCTATAAATATATATACACACATATATACTGTATATACACATACATATGTATATATATATATACATATATATAAATATATAAATACATATGTATATCTATAAATATATATACACATACATAAATACATATATATGTATATACAGTATATACATATATATATATAAATATATAAATACATATGTATATTTATAAATATATATATACAAATACATACATATATATGTATATATATACATACATATACACATATATAAATATATACACACGCAAATATATGTATATATACAGTATATATAAATATATACACACGCATATATATATATATATATATATATATATACATATACATATATTCTTTATACACATACACCTATAGTTTTGGGGACATGGAAGTATTAGGCACTCGCAAATTAACTCATAATTACTGCCCAATAGAACATATCACCAACAAGTAGCAGTGAATCTCATCTATGTGTAATCTGCAGGGCACCGATTTCACCTAAGACAGCTTAATAAGGTTCGTAACTGAACCTGAGCGAACACTTAAAATCTAGGGTTGTTCCCAAAGTGGATATGGGGAAAGAGACAAGGTAAAGGTGACATTGCGGGACTAAATAATCATTAATTAAGGCTAAAAGGTAAAGATGTCTGGTTTCAGATCCAGTTTCATCACAATAGATGCTCACCAGAACGTCAGCAGGGCAAACTCAACCCCCCACTGTGATAACCACCCACAGCAGTAAAAAAAGCTTAAACTCACGGTCCCTGGCTGGGATCGATTTGCTGCCATGCTAATGCTAGGCGAACACGTTACCGCTATACTAGCCAAAGAATGGACGAGATGAGACAAAGTGTTTCAAGGTGGAGAAAGACAGATTGTTGTCGACCCAAGCAGATAAGGAGGCTGATAACATCAACATTAGAATACAATTGAGAGAGAGAGAGAGAGAGAGAGAGAGAGAGAGAGAGAGAGAGAGAGAGAGAGAGAGAGAGAGAGAGAGAGAGAGTGACTTCGGATGACATTCCCCACTCCCCGGACACGAAGAAACGTCAGGAATGCACAGAGTGAAATATCTTGACATTACAGTACAAAACCGACTTCAATAGTGTCCTCTTTCCATCAATCTTACCCTCTATTCAATTAGTTATTCAAATAAAATCAGTGAACAAATAAACTCCAATTATATCTTTAAATATTTGGTCAATAACCAGTCTTCAATTTCACAAAGTATGCCACTATGGAAGACAGAATAATCATGAGACATCATTTAAGTGTAATCTGAAACAAAGATATTTGGGGTAAGGACTAAGTCATCGTTGTGCTCTGGAGGAGAGAGAGAGAGAGAGAGAGAGAGAGAGAGAGAGAGAGAGAGAGAGAGAGAGAGAGAGAGAGCTGTGCAAAATAAGTTATATGAGGTTAATACTACTAAATTGACATCTTCAACACTAGACATAAAAGTTTCATTCATTTGAAACTGAAACGGGCAAAGACGAGGAAAAAAACAAGACACTGATCTTGCAATTACAGTGCAGTAGTTAACACCTGAAAGGGGTGACTGAAAATGTTGTTACCGTTGTTGCTAATGTAGAGACCTGGAGTGGAATAGGAGATAAAGATATGAAAGATCTAAAAAACCTTAAATACAGAATAATAAAAAATATGATCAACCATCAAGAACTGGGGCATCATAACAGGAACAGGAATACGGCCAGTATCTGCAGAATAGAATATTAGAAAATAATGCTGTATCATAACATCATAAACACCGATGAAGAGTGATTAACCTGAGATAATTTGAAAGTCAGTTGAAGAATCCCTATGGAAAGAGCTGGGGTAGCAGCATTGAAAAAAAATAATTGTTGTAAATATAGATGGAAAATAAGATAAGTACCAAATTGGGGGAAAGGGACCCTGAAAAAATATTTTTTTTTTTTGTAAATATAGATGGAAAATAAGATAAGTACGAAATTGGGGGAAAGGGGCCCGAAAAAATAAAAATTATGGAAAAGATAGAGGAAACAATAATTTTAGATAACAGGTAGGAATGAAAAAAAAGAGATTCAGAGAAAAGAATGGCCCACAGCCTTCAGATAAATAGATATGGATAAGGCAATGTTAAAAATTAAAACAAGGTTAAACATACTCAAAATAAAATCAACTTTCAGAGAAAAACGGTTATGTTTGTGACCTGTGCAAAGAAGAAATAATAGGAAACATTTGTTCTGACGCACAATAATAGGAAGGTTAAGAGAACAACATATAAAAGCGGATATGTTGCAACATCCAACCAGTGAGCTGGTGGAATACATAATATGGGATATAAATCTAAATGGTGACTTCAAAAATACTAGATTTACCAAAACAGGTGGCCAAAAGTGATAAGGTATTATCCCAACTGATTTCAAGGCAGAATGGTATAAGATAAAATTTAAATTTTAAATTTAATTTTCATCACAACTGTTGTTTGCGATCACAGAAAATAACTCAATAATTTATATTACTGACTATGAGTCTAGACACTTTACACCTATCCTATTATTATTATTATTATTACTAGCCAAGCTACAACCCTAGTTGGAAAAGCAAGATGCCAAAGACCAAGGGCTCCAATAGGGAAAAATAGCCCAGTGAGAAAAGGAAATAAGGAAACAAATAAATGATGAGAATAAATTAACAATATATCATTCTAAAAAACAGTAACAGTGGCAGAACAGATATGTCCTATATAAACTATTAACAACGTCAAAAACAGATATGTCCTCTATAAACTATCAACAACGTCAAAAAAGATGTCATATATAAACTATAAAAAGACTCATGTCAGCCTGGTCAACATAAAAATATTTGCTCCAACTTTGAACTTTTGAAGTACTACTGATTCAACTACCCGATTAGGAAGATCATTCCACAACTTGGTAACAGCTGGAATAAAACTTCTAGAATACTGTGTAGTATTGAACTTTTGAAGTTCTACTGATTCAACTACCCGATTAGGAAGATCATTCCACAACTTGGTAACAGCTGGAATAAAACTTCTAGAATACTGTGTAGTATTGAACTTTTGAAGTTTTACTGATTCAACTACCCGATTAGGAAGATCATTCCACAACTTGGTAACAGCTCGAATAAAACTTCTAGAATACTGTGTAGTATTGAACTTTTGAAGTTCTACTGATTCAACTACCCGATTAGGAAGATCATTCCACAACTTGGTAACAGCTCGAATAAAACTCCTAGAATACTGTGTAGTATTGAGCCTCATGACGGAGAAGGCCTGGCTATTAGAATTAACTGCCTGCCTAGTATTACGAACAGGATAGAATTGTTCAGGGAGATCTGAATGTAAAGGATGGGCAGAGTTATGAAAAATCTTATGCAACATGCATAATGAACTAATTGAACGACGGAGCCAAAGATCTATTAAATGGATAGTTCAGGTAAAGTTAATTTACAGAAGGAACAGTTAGGAATCAAGGAAATATCCGTAAGATCAGAAGATGCGAATTATCATAGTTAATATAAAGTTAAAGGTAGATATTACTCAAACTATTCGACGGAAAAATTAATAATTCCAAATTGGAGATGTTTCTCTCTACTCTTCTTCTTAAAGCTTGGTTGTATCAAATCTACGTATGTATTCTATCTACATTTTTGTTCCCTGCTTTCAGCTTTAATTTCTGTGTGGCAATGAGGAGCTGGTGAGCACTAACAATATCTGCCCCTCTATAGCTTCTGAAATTTCTGAGTCCTTCTTCTCTTTATTAATGGCTATGTGATCTATTTAATTTTTGTAATTGTCACATGGTGAAGTCCATGTATATTTGTGGATGTCCTTGTGCTTAAAAAGAGTACCTCCAATGACAAGATTGTTTGTTGAACAAAAACTTATCAAATGTGCCACATTTTCATTTCCAACTTCCCCAAGACCCTCAACACCCACCACATTCTCTATACCTTGATTACTCCTTCCAATTTTAGCATTGAAGTCGCCAATTACAATTTTCATGTCTCTTTCACGGATTTCGTCCATTACACTCTGCAGTTCTTCACAGTATCGATCTTTCCTTTCTTGGGGGGAATCATTTTTTGGTGCATGGCACTGCTTTGATTTGGACTTTGCAAGTAACAAACTACTATTTATAGCACTCCATTCCGTTAATGCCTTTTCTGCTCTTGGTGTCATCATCATTCCTATCCCTTCTCTTCTGAATCCATCTGTTCTTTCTGAGTGGATATATGAATATTATATTGCCTTGGTCTAAGATTTCTTTACCAATCCCCTTACAACGTGGTTCAGTTAGGGCCAAGATATCCAAACTATATTTCATGAATTCATTCTTCACTTGCTGTAACTTCCCAATCTGATTCATGGATCTAACATTCCAATAACCAATTTTTATTTACTATTTATAAACCGGGAGATTCTTAGCACCCAGCTTTGCCCGAGATTTTGAGCCATTCTGCCATCTTCTCTTCCGATTAACTAACTAAATCCATACAGGATTCGTTTGCAGGGTTCATCAAAGGATAACCAGTTCCGTGCCATGCGCAGTGCCTATCTAACTAAGGCAAGTGAACCCTGCCGGTCAATACAAATTCTAGTAAGATCATCCGCCAGGCATCAGGAGTAAAAGCAGAAGAGACATCTTGTCTATCACCTTAACCCAATCCGTCACACTGTTGCCAGTGACTTCATCAAAATTTAGGGGTCATTTCCTCCACACCCAAATTTTTCGTTACTCCGGCAGGTTGCTCGTCAGCTTACATAACCGTTGGCAAACATGGTGTGACGGGCCGAGAGAAGGTTGTGACTCAAAGACAGGATGAAAGCAACTGAGTGAGTTTATTATAGAACACTCTCCTTTATATACAAAAGCTCAAGGCAACAGGAAATTTCATGTTCAAAATCGACACTGTTATCGGTGAGAAAAAGAGACATGTTTATTCGGGTTCTTTTTAGTGCGAGGGAAGAGCGAAGATATAAGCATAATATATGCACAAAATGAACTATGTACGATCGTGTGACACACGGTTGGCACAATGGACTGCTAAGTAATACCGCCATATACCAATGACACCTCAGTGTTTAGGTGCTACACCTACCAGAGGAATGTACGGCCTAACTGAATGTGCTGAACAATAATTTAAGAAAAGCGGAATATCGTGAGGGGGAGCACTACTATTTAAGTTGAGGTGGCGCTCTACAGCAAAACACATTAGATTTACATTCCTTCAGCTAAAAAATCTTCAGGATAAAATAGTTAAGAGAAATGTGAATATTTTGATTTCCCCTGGGGCATATATCCAAATGAGTCTATAAAGCTACCAAAGGAGTTTATAAAATTATTTTCAACGGGTGTATTCCAGATATTTCGATTTAAACTGAATATGATTTTATAAAAGATAAAAAAAACGGTAGATAGGAAGCAAAGGGTTAATAGAAATACATACGTTAACTGGAAAAAAATTAAACAAAACAAAAGGTTAGTCAAGCAGTAGGTGAAATAAAAAAAGGTTAAATGTGACGGAACAATTCACAAAGACAAACTAAAACGTGGTTATTCGTAGGCAAAAAAAGGTTAGACAAAACAAATCAAGAAGAAATTATCCTTTGAGTTTACACAAACTTCAGATGGCGTGAACGAGAGTAAAACAGTAACAACATAAGATACAGCTGTGGAGATTTGTCCAATAAAGTTACTTACACTATGTCAAGAACTCTAATGTATAAGAAAGTCATGTTGTCAAATAATTATCTTAAAATTTGGAAGAACTTATTTGTTAGCTATAATAATATTGGAAAACAAAATTTGACCCAGCATTCCATGCACTTTTTCGCTGCTTATTATTCTGGAAAGTGTCATACAACTTCACAGAACAACAACCCTAAACCCAAAAGAATCTTGCGGGCGTTTTTAAGTTGCCCTACGTCCGCTGAGAGAGAGAGAGAGAGAGAGAGAGAGAGAGAGAGAGAGAGAGAGAGAGAGAGAGAGAGAGAGCGAGAGAGAGAGAGAGAGAATCATGTCCCGCTTCTGCTAAATTGCCATACTCAGCTGGTTTTCTGATAAAAAATATATAATTCACGAATGAATATTGAACTCAAGTCATGGTCCAAGATCTACGGATAATGTAAAAATATCGGCAATAAATTCAGAGAGAGAGAGAGAGAGAGAGAGAGAGAGAGAGAGAGAGAGAGAGAGAGAGAGAGAGAGAGAGAGAGAGAGAGAGAGGAGGAATTATGTTCCACTTAAACAAGACAACGTTCTACATTCAGCTGATCAATTTGAAAAAAATTCAAACAAATTCAGCAACTGGTTCTTATATTCCAAATTCACTAAGTTGTGGAGTCAAGAGGTTAAGGCGTTAATGCAGTATCTGGCAAATCTCTTAAATCTATGTAAACAGCATTTCGCATTATGTGTCAACTAAGGGCTTCACATCATAAGAGGAGGAGTAATTAAAGTTACTCATCAACTATCACTGAAGATTGTTACATTTGAAGATTATTTCATTGTAGGTATCAAAATAATAACTTTTACACAATTTCTGTTCAAATTTGAGGTTATAGGACCCCATTTCAGTAATGTATTCAGATTGTTTTTTTTTCCAATATTCATCAAGTTTATTTTGAAATTCGTAACTCCATTTATGTACCAGCCACCCGTTGAGATACTACCGCTAGAGAGTTATGGTTTCCTTTGACTGGCCAGACAGTACTACATTGCATCATTCTCTCTCGTTACAGTTCACTTTCCCTTTGCCTACACATACACCGAATAGTCTGGCATATTCTTTCCATATTCTTCTCTGTCCTCATACACCTGACAACACTGAGATTACCATACAATTCGTCTTCATCCAAGGGGTTAACTACTGAACTGTAATAATTCAGTGGCTACTTTCCTCTTGGTAAGGGTAGAAGTGACTCTTTAGTTATGCTAAGCAGCTCTTCTAGGAGGAGGACACTCCAAAATCAAACCTTTGTTCTCTAGTCCTGGGTAGTGTCATAGCCTCTGTACCATGGTCTTCCACTGTCTTGGGTACGAGTTCTCTTGCTTGAGGGTACACTCGGGCACACTATTCTATCTAATCTCTCTTCCTCTTGTCTTGTTAAAGTTTTTATAGTTTATATAGGAAATATTTATTTTAATGTTAACTGTTCTCAAAATGTTTTATTTTTCCTTGTTTCCTTTCCTCACTGGTCTATTTTCCTTGTTGGAGCCCTTGGGCTAATAGCATCCTGCTTTTCCAACTAAGGCTGTAGATTAGCATGTAATAATAATAATAATAATAATAATAATAATAATAATAATAATAATAGCCCTATAGTTTACATAAAAATAAGACTATTTCAAACTGCGCTGTACCTTCTCCCTTAAAATTTTTTATAGTTTACCTAATAGTCTATTGAACTTCTTTTGAGAACCATCATATTTTACTATAGGTATGACGACACAAACTGCAATAAAAATAATATCGTATAGCCAAGAATAAATTAGCAGAATGTTCACTGAATGAAAACAAAATCATTAAAGACGCAGACCGAGACCTTAGTGTGTTATGCTTGGTGGTAAAGTGTGCTGTTAGAAATCTACTAAGAAGAAAGGCAACTGTTTAAGTAGTATTACGTCAAGTTATACACAACGGGGATAGAAAATGAATAATTGTAATACAGCACCAATAAAGAAGCATGGCTAGATGTAGAACTTCTGTCCACAATATACATCTGCTAATCAATTTCTCAGGAAACAAAGCTGGACAAGCTTAGTTACAAAATTACCTAAATTTCATCAAAACTAAATAGATTAAAATGTTCAAACAAAATCCCTACATCACAGCTAAGCAATCACTTGAAATGCCCTTGCTGAGATAAGAGTCAAGGATGCTAGGCTATATTTAACTTTTTTCTTTCACACCCATAATTTTTATATTTGCTTTCGACTACCTTTCTATAAGAAAAATAAATACGTCATATGAAAAGCCTTCGTAAAACATCTAAGGGTCAGGAGATTTGCATTTTTTTTCTTTTTATTTTTTTTTTTAATGAAGAATGACACTGAAACAAAGGACTGAATGTTGTACTGTACACTTTTTTTTCACTAACTTTCTCGTTCATTATAAAAGGGATTTTGACGTGGGAAAAATCTATTTTTGGGCAAGATACCCATGTCGTCCTGATGGAAGTTCCTTCTGGCAACTTATACAGTATAATATTTCTGCGATTGATATTACCAGAGAATTACCGTCAGGTATCACAGGGTTCCAACACCCGGAAACGACTATCCAAAGATATCGTGTATAATCAGGGACTTACCCTAAGATAACCATAGATATCTGCACCCTAAACAGACCTTACCCAGTCTAGTCCACTAAGGGGTAGGATAAGTAAGGAGCCGTTACACATCCTATCACCTTCCAGTGCTCCTATACACTCCCGCTTAAATAATGCCAGAGCATTTAGACAATCCTTCACTGGAAGTAATACATATGACCTCATAACGACTTTTTCATTCATCTTACTGCTCTCAATGAACAGGGATCCAATGTACTTAAACATAAAATTTATTTCTAATTTGTTTATGGAAAGAATACTGTACTTGAAACCTGTTGTGCTTGATAACTATTGAGGACAAATTTGAAGATATTCTTAAAATTTAGAAGAATTTTACAAAATCTTATAGCATTTTTCTATCAATACACAATCTAACTAGAAAAAGACTCAGAGTGCAGACCTCGGCCACAGCAGCTTATTCCTTGAAACCAGCTTGTCAGGCACATTTGAATTATATGACAACCATGTGCGAACTTGGGGTTAAGGTTAGGGTTAATTATGTGGACCTCATGCTCAACCTTGACCTTTGACCTAGGACCCTCAAAATTGAATCAATTCCACGTCCCAACATAATTAATCCATGATAGTTTCACTACTATGTGAGTAAGTAAAATTGTGGTCAAGAAGTTGTTCACAAAGAAACAGACTAATGGACAAACATGGTTGTGGTGGCCAATGTGGTAACGTCCCTGGCTGGTGAACACCAGATTGGGGTTAGAGTCCCAATGAAACTGGTTAGTTTCTTTGGTTGCTGCAACCTCACCATCCTTTTGAGCTATGGATGGGGGGTTTGGGGGAGCCTATAGGTCTCACTGCCGAGTTATCAGCAGCCATTGCCTGGATCTCCTTGGTCTTAGCTTGGGTGCTAATCATATGTATATATGGTCAGTCTCTAGGGCATTGCCCAGTTTGATAGGGCAAAGTCACTATCCCTTGCCTCTGTCATTCATGAGCAGCCTTTAAACAGGGGCAAAAACATAACCTCCTCCTAACTTCGTTAGCGAAGGTAACAATAAAGATTCGTTAACATTCTTAGCACACTATGGCTGACTAAAAGTATGTTCCTTACAAAATAATATAATTCCTCAAACATTCAACGATATTGTAAAATAAAAATTTTGAAGATTCTGACAATTTTTTTTTTTTTTTTTTTTTTTTTTTTTTGTGAATCGGAAACTTGATCACAAAATATGTTTTGATTACTTTTTTTACCTGCATTCTGGGATTTGGTTATGGGGGACTTTTAGTAAAAAAAAAAATCCATTGAATGTTATGTGTGGAATTTAGGCTATATGACACAGAGCCTCGGCAAGTTCATTTAGCACAGTTATGAACTATGACGACAATGATTATAATTGAAAAAAATAAAAAATATTGAATAATTTGTGTTTTTCCTAACTAGACAAACCCGAGTATTCAAATGGGGTTTACTCGATTGCGGTTTGGCTACGACCACAATCAGGGAAATCATGGAATTCTGGTAACATTGTATGGTTGCAAGCATCCCACCCACGATGGGCAGGAGAGACTGGGTCAGCGAGACTTGCTTCATTTACTCGTGATCACGATTTGAAGGGGGAATGAGGCAGGAAAGTTATATTAAATGACTAGTTAGTTTTTAAAAATGTCCCCCTTGTTCCTAGGCGAGATACAAACCATTGTCATTTAAATAGGGAGAGGAAGTCTCAGTGGATAATACTTGATGATGATGATGATGATGATGATAAATAATAATAATAATAATAATAATAATAATAATAATAATAATAATAATAATAATGCTGTTAAACTTCGACATATGAGTGCTCCAACATACGAGCCAGCCCCCAAGCAAAACTTTTCATTGAGATGCAAGCATGCTTACAGATGTCAACACTAGTTGGCAGAGCTCTAAGCCTGCCTCACTAGTTCAGTTCAAGTTGCCGACTTTTGTACATATCTCCTCTGTTGTATTTACTGATTTTCCCTGTATGTATTTATGAGTTTTCTTTGAAATAAGTGATGCATCCTCAGAAAGCAAGTGTTAAGGTTGGAAGTGAAAAGAAAGAGCATGATGATAATGGAGATGAAGCACTTAAGTATTAAGAAACACGAGCGTGCTGTCTGTGTGAGTGCGTTGCATGCCATTACATGCAGAGTACATCATCCCCCCCCCCCAAAAAAAAAAGTAGAAAAGAATAAATTTTATTTTGAAAAGTTTTAAGCTTAGTTTTAAGTGCTACGCTATATACACGGAACGGTATTAATATGGTACCCTCCTCCTCCTCCTCCTCCTCACATACACACACAATACCATTAGTCGCTATGGCCTGTCTCAAAGGTAAGAACCCATAATAAAACCAAATTTTATTTTATATCACAGTAATCATTTATTACGTCATTGCTTGTGGGTATGTACAATGTCTAAACAGTATCACAATTAAAAACATGTTTTTTCCATTGTTATCATCATTAATTTGGGTGTTTTTAGACGGCCATCTTGGCAATAATATCTCAAACAAAAGAAAGCGACATATCTTTCCCCCTTCTGGAGTGTGAAACAAGATACAAGAGGCATGTAACGAGTTCACCCTCTTTGAAGAGTATAAAACTGGAAGGAAAACCATCTTGACGGTAAGGTCTCAATCTGAAGCTTTATGAAAGGTTCATAAAAGTCATTTTAAGAGACCCTAATATAACCTTCATCACATTCCAAGGAGGAGGTTTTAAATCTAGAGGTGAGCAAGACTCCTCAAAACTATTTATCAGTGCTGAAGGAAGAGAGATCAATTTCCTTCAATTTGCAAACTCGGCCTAAGGCTGTGACTGTGAAATTTTTTTTTCTTCCGTAAGAAAACTAAAATGCCTGTAATCAGTGAAATAGTGATCTTGAATGAAGCAATATTCCTCTACAACCACAATCACAAAAAAAGTGAAAATTTTGCTTGGTAGAGTGCTGTGGAGGACTTTCCAAAGTAACCAGAAAGTTGTTTCACAGTCAGTCTTGGGAGTCTTTCTTTTGGAGAAGGTACTGGATAACCACCAGCTGTGAAGAGATAGGCAGCGATCCGTTTCGTGAAACTTTTTTTTTATGAGAGGTTGACTTCTCTGTAAGTTCCCTTGAAACTTACATGAGATCTAGAAGGTCTGAATACCACTTCATGAGAGGCCACTTTGGCACAACTGGCATTACTCCAAGGTTTTTTGATGACCCGATTTTGTTCAACACCCGACGGATCGGGCAAAAAGGGAGGAAAGCATACACGTAATTAACGGAGAAGCCACAGTGTGACCTCAAGGATCCATCCTTGGCCCATTACTATTTCTGATTTATATTAACACAGATTTAGGATCAACTAGTAGAATAGCCAAATTTGCCAACAATACTAAACTAAGCCTAAACGCTGCAAACTCAGAAGACATGGAAGCCTTTAGAGAGGATTTAACTAAGTTGGGAGAAAGGTCCAGAAAATGACAAATCAATTTCAACTCTGGGAAAGGCAAAATTATGCATGTAGGTTGTACTGTAGTAACCCACAAATAGAATACTAACTGCTGGGAAATGAAATAGAAATTGTGGAACAGGAGGAAGATCTTGGCTTTATCATTAGCAGATTTAAATTTCACCAAACATATCATGAAAGTTGAAAAGAAAGCACGGAAACTAATAGATTACATAAAGAGAGAATTCAAATACATAAACAAAGACATTGTACTGCAGCTGTACACATCACTAGTAAGACCACATCTAGAATACGAGTCCAATTCGGGGCTCCAAGTATTCAAAGGATATGGATACACTGGAAGCAGTAAAAGATAGGGCCATCAAACTAGTTCCACACTAATATAATTTGGATAGAGACAGAGAAAGGAACGTTTGAGCTTATTTGATCTACAAACTCGACAACTAAGGGGACAGCTAATAAAAACATTCAAAATTCTAAAAGGAATAACAAATGTCAACTACACCAACCTCTTCACTCTTGGCACAAATTAGTCCAGAGGTAATGGATACAAACTGTAAATAAATAGATACAACACCACTCAATGTGGTAGAATTTCTTTACATACAAAACAGCAAATACAATGAACAGACTTGCCGCGGATGTTGTGAACAGTAACACGGTAAATGAATTCAAGAATAAGTTAGACAAGATCACAAAAACCCTCTCAACATATAACTAATTCACTCTATCCAAGAGAAAATGGAATCACCGCGGATGGACTATAAAGTCTCTGAGACATCCAAAATCTTTGTAACTCCTTGCAACTTATTCCATCCCACGGATGTTGGAACGCATCTTCCAATAATGCAGCCAAGTCTGGAACTGGGGAACAATACATCGGGAGTTTGTTGTTCATTTAAGTGGCAAACATGTCGATAATTGGAGACTTGTTACCACTTGAAAATTCAAAGACCATTCTAAACGAACTATCATCTCTAATCGACTCAAGATTGGCTTGTATAACGTTCCTCTTCCTTGAATGAACCATGCTGAACGGTGAATGGCATTTATTTTGGGGCCCAATGATGTATTCCCACTGCTAACTAGCATACAGACTTCCTGTTTGTTGATATAAGTCACTACAGTTCCGTAGTTGCGAATCAAAACTATCAAATGGCCTTTGATTGTCACCGAAAAATAGAGTAACATTAGATACGCTGCCTTCAATTCCAAGAAATTTAAGTAAAAGGACTGTCTTCCTGTGACCATGTTCCTGAAATATGTTCCTTCAGGAGATGGGCTCCCTATCCTTGGCAAGAAGCATTTGAAAAAAAAGTAAGGAAATTCAGAGTTGGAACCTATAGGGGAGATCCAGTTTACAGATTCTTCTTCAGCCACCAAGAGAGGGCTGGCTTCACATCTCGGGAATCTTCAAAAGAGCTGATGGAGGATCTGATATCTGTGACCAATGGCTCTTTAGTGCCCATGATAGAGCGAAATGCATCCTCCCAAAGGGTACCAGTTTCTCTAGGGAGGAAAGATGGTCCAGGAGCTTCAGCCATGAGTGAGCTGGAAGGCAATTCCTTTCCAGAAAGGGAGCTGCAACCTGCATGAACCTTTGGATCTTGTCTGAAGATGGATACACACTGGCTTGTGCCGAGTATATTGTACACCCCTATAGAAGCACCGTATTTGGTGTTGATGGACCAGACTGGATTTTTCCAGATTTAGCCGGACCTCTACCTCTTGACAAAAATAGAGAAAAAGGTTCCTGTGATAAATGAGTTGTGATCTTGACTCTGCTATAAGAAGCCAGTCATCCAGGTACCTCAGGAGTCTTATTCCCATGGAGTGTGCCCATGAGGAAACCAGAGTGAACACTTCCTTGAACTATTAAGTGTCTCCATCTTGAACATTGTTAAAATGGGGACCTAAGACTTCCTCTACAATATCCTTCCTGATCATTCGAGATACCTCTTTCTCCATTAAGAGGTGTTTCTGGGATCCCTTCAAATCATCAGATCTTATGGCGCCCATGTCAAACCCACATGAGGGCATTGACGTTTGCCTCTTTGAGGTCTTGATCTGAGCAATGAGGGGCCAGTGGGTACCCTTGTAGGATGTGTTCAATTGTTTGTAGTGTTGCCCCATATGGGCATTCAGGGTTGGTGGATAATCTCCATTTGTGGCGGTTACCTCCAGTTTTGCCTACTTTTAACCTTGCTCTGTTTAGGGTTACCCAGTCCTTTCTGATGAGGGTTGTTCCACTAGTCAGGCCTTCGTTTGGGCTGGGCAGCGCCTTGTTGGATGACTGCCGGTCACTTTCCTGCCACTTCTTTACCCTATGAGCAGCTGCACAGATGGGTTCTAGTCTATCCGCTGTTGCAAAGCTTTTGCAGGATTTCAATCTTCGCCTTGCTTACTGATGATTGTGTAGTGGATGCCTAGGGTCATTAATTTGTTTATGCTTTTCAATTTTTGCTATCGTTTCTCATCAGATATGGGGTGGTAGGAGACTGGCTATTTTATATAAAGAGGGTAGGTGTGTTGATTTCAGGGTGCGAGTAATAATTGACAGGCCTTACTTAGCTCTGGGTCTACCTAATGCGCATGGCATGATCTTGCCCACACTGGTACACTGTACTCTACAGTAGAGTAACTAAGTGCAAGGGCTATCTGACTCAAGAGTCTCAGGATCTGTTCCCCAGCTGGAGTTGGTGAGTTTGCTGAGGAGGTTATTCCTAATTGCTATTTTATGTTTGCTTTTGTTTGTGTGCTCCTTAAAGGAGTGTGTTCTGTAAAGGGTGACACCTACAAAGACTGGATTGGCGGAGACTGAGTTGATGGAAGGTGACAGCTCATGAATAAGATGTGATATCCTAAGTAGAGTACACCTACAGTAATGTCAATGGGATCCATCCAGAAAAACTGTCACCTCATCCCAAAACTTTGCAGGCAACCCCCACTGGTGGTAAGCTGGAGGACATGCCTTCCCTAAAGGAAACCTCTGCGACCTCTGCTCCTTCGGTTAGAGGGATGTCCTCTAGATTGAAAGGAGTTCCCCTATTATGTATCCTGAAAGATGAATTATCCTTAGACTCATTGTGGTACAGTACTTATTTGAGAGGAGATAGTCTAGGGCCTTGACGAGTTCATAAAGCCGCTACCGCCCTTAAGCAAGAAAATGGGCTACAATATTCTTCTCAAACTTTTCTATTGCTGCTGCTACTTCAACGGGGGAAAAACGTGTAGGGTGATCTGTAATTTTAGCTATAAAGTACAGAGCATCCCTCTGTGTCATCTGTATGAAACTTTTGGCAAGCATTGTATCTCCTCTTGAAGATGCAAGTACCTCAAATGGAAACTTTTTGGTGAGGAACAAAGCAAACCAGGGCTTTCATCTATGAATGTACCAAATTACTCATGCTGCTTTTTTATTTCAGCATCCATGAGATTCTTTGAAATGTCAAAATATGATACAGCTCCTGACCAGCATTCTTGGAAAGCTGACATAGCCTCAACTTCTACATTCTGTAATTCAGGAGCTGAAATAAGGATAGAATATGAGGAAGCTTCTCTACCGACATTCCCGGAATCAGATTTGCGATATTGGAGTCAATTGTAAGGGGACTTGGGTATTCCCCAGAGTTTACATAAAATTTTCTTTGCCTTGATAAAGAAAGTGAAAAAAGCTCTGAAGATTGACTTTCTCAATGAGTTCTCTGAAGCTAATATTGTTTGTCAATAGTTCCAAAGAGTCTCCTGCTCGATAAGACAGGGGTACATCACATTTTGAGCATGTACTCGGATATTCTTGAAAAACCCAGTTAATAGTACTGTATAATGCTTACTTGAAGGTTGGGAACTAGGCAGTTCATGAAGATCATGTATGTACCTAATCAGGCTCACTATTTTCAAAAGGTCCTGATGTTGGAACCTCTACGGGAGGAACCCCAGAGGCATTTACAGTGAACTCTGTAATATTTTCGGGAGAGTCCTTGATCAAAATCGTAGTTGGATCGAGACCTTTAGTACTGTACAGTACTCTGATTCATGATAGAAGTACTTGGTTCTCGTTTTGGAGGACATGACCCTTTTACTATGCCTGAAAAATCTTTCCTCTCTCCATCATGGTCGCGAAGTACGAGATGAAACAACAGAACCAGAATGAGGAGAGTTTCGGTCAAAATGAGTGCGAGACTCGTGAACATAATATCAGCTAGAAGGGAGAACATGTTTCCTCTCCTTCTCTGGGCTAGAATCTGTGAGGAAGAAAATGATTGATCTAATGTATCCCACTTGGATTGTCTATATCTCTTCACTGAAAATGGTGGGGAGTCCTACCTCCATTTCTTATGTGGAGGACCGTCTCTAAAGTCCATTATCGCCTAATACAGTATAAGGGAATTTTGGCATGGTTCTGCTACCGGTTTTCTCTCAAAAGTTTGTGCTTGTCCAAGCTTAGGTGTAAAATCACCCGTAGTTATTTCAACTGATCTAGAGACAAGCATAATAAAAGTTCATTTCGTACTGTATTCCCATTTCTAGAGGGACCTGAAAGGGTATACAGTACTTAAGTCTCGGAAAGGACGGAAAGCTCGTTCTCATGATGTCAATACAAGTTGTTACCTGTAAGATGGCGGCCTTCTCTCTCGCTCAATAAAAAGTATGCATACTTGTACATAAAAGTGAACACGGAACACGTTCTTGAGCCTGTGGGTGTAGAGCTAACATTGCACTCGCATTAGGACACCACGTCCAGATCTGTTAATTCTGGCGAAGTCTTTCTGAAAAAACTGAAAAAGAATCGGGTCTTTCTAGGAGAGAAGCTAGTGACCTCCTTTTATGGGGAAGACTTTCCTTTAGGACCTCTAGGAGTTGAAGGAAGGTCTGAATCATCCTTCCAACAAAGCATCTGCGGTACCTGGTGAAACAGGCTGTTCTGTCACCTCTTGGTGTGGTGTACGCTTAGGCGAGAGTTTTGATATTTTTAAATCTCACCAGGGAGTGTTCTTGCATTGTGGAGGAAAATACTCCCTGACCTGTAAAATCTGAAATAATAAAATCTCCCGGGTTAATCCCACTCATGGGGGGCGATGGAGACCTGTGGGTTAATATAAGTTAGCAGTCTCAATGTAATTTGTAACGACTCTTGCTCTGGCTGTAAAAGAGCTGAAGACAAAGGATCTATATCACAGTGAATTATCTCCACAATAGGTGATAACACATTAACAAAATCAAGCACAAAAGGGCCATTTCATTGGGTATCGGATTCTCTGGGAACTCTGATAAGGATGGACCTAAAGGAGAAATGTCAGGAGTTGGGACGGAAGGCTTTTAATTCTTGCTTTCAGCAGAGGAAGAAGCATAAGGGGAGCGATCCCTCTTTGCCTTCTTCTTTCTCCGACTATTATATTTCTTCCATTAAGAGCGCAGCCAATCCTTGCAAAATCACAAGTAATGGTAAAGGAACATCACTTACTCCGACACCAAGATACAAAAAGATGGGGGTCTATCTCCAGTCAGCTGATGAAGGTGCCACAAGGACTACCTCCAATACTAGGGTAGGTTCTCATATTCACTTGGGAAACTCATAATCATAAACGCACCAAGAGAAAGCACAAGGTAAAGCATAGTGGAGACAAAGGACAAGCAGTGTGCACATGGAGCTGCGACCAGGAGTAAAGTGAAGTATGTCTTATTGACCCAGCCGGTCCTACCCAGCACGGGTGGGATGCCAGCAACCATACAATGTTACCAGAATCCCACAATTTCCTAAATTCTGGTCATAGCCAAATGGCAACGGAATAAACCCCATTTAAATGATGATGGTTTGTTTCCCGCATAGAAACAAACAAGTATATATTCATGTATAAATACTATCCAAAATAAACGGAAAAAAAAAATCATACATTAAAACAATAAACTAGCTTAAAATGATTTTAATTTTGCTAAAAATGCGAAAGCCCATTCGTGGTTTAATTATAGCTTTTCACCCTAAATCTCACCAGAAGACTACAGGTGAAGGCCATACTTTTATGCTGCTGCTAATGATTCAGGAACAGCAAATCAGAATGGGCTCAACCAACAGTGGTTTGACATTATGATCACACATTTGCATAGTTACTTTCTAAAATATATTTGTGCACGAAGTCATCGTACCCAATCACACACCAGATTAAAACTACTTCATCCCCTCAGTTTTTATTAAACCTTGTAAGAGAGGAGATAACATTATCCACAAGGTTATTATTACAGGGAGATCTACCATTCCAATGAGTCAGGCTAGACTAAAACTGAAATGATTAAATTCAGGAGAAAAAATATTTTTTATTGAATCTCATAAATAAAAAAAGACATACAATAAAACAAGATAAAGTAATGATAAAATCTGTGATAAATAGAAATATAAATCTTATCTATAAACCTATGCTATTTAAAAAAAGTAAAATCTTAAAAGCAGAGCAACTCTCAGAATCCGATAAAACGTCAGAAAACTTTTCTAGCCAAAACATAAATATCTTTCTCTTTTAAAAAAGTCACAAAAACTATGTTGTAGAGGTAAAATAGTGTCATACTTACAGCACCTGGGAACTACTTCATGAGGTGTGCACATTAAAAATCCATGTCAATTTTATAGGACCAATACGTAACCTTGTTAAAACTACGTACTTCTATCCATTAAATCATTACTTCCTAAGAGCAAGAAGGGAGAAAGTCACCTTTTGCTATTTTCTTAAAATGTGATCTAATTTGTCTTTTCATATCACAATAGGGCCTACTACTCTACTGTAATTGATCTGTTCAAAGTTGTAGTCACTGCTGGTTTATCAGAATTTTCATGACTTTAGAATACAGTAATTATTTGAAGGGCTTCTAAAGCACTTCTCTAAACACTGAAGAGTATAATTTTACGTGGCGTGGGGCCATATTTCAAGTCTTACCAGGTTACCACACTACAGACAGTTCTGGTTAAAAAATGGATGCAATGTTAGACATGAGACAAGTGGATTGTTTCATTGTATGATATTTTAGCAAATCTTCCAGTACAGTAAATGGAAATTCAAAGAGGCTGGTGAGTCCTAAAGTACAAGATTACTCTAGAAAGAAGTCTATTAATGTACTCTTCTCTACAATAGAGAAGCTCAATAAAGACCTGAAAATATTTTCATCCCTAAATAAACTATACATTAACTTGTAGTGAATTGGGACTATAGGTTTGACTAGAATACAGAACTTTAGACAAGGTTCAAAACTAATTCCTTGGCCTTCAGGCTCTCTGAGAAGACCTTTGCAAGGACCAACCAATCATCTAGATACAGAAGTATTCATTTACCTAATAGATAGAACCATTATGGTACAGGAGCCATGACTTTTAACCCTGGATAGGTACGCTCCTCGGACACCCCTTTAAGGGTATACTCGGACGCGAACGACCCCGACGCCAAAAAAAATTCTTGAAAAATCAGTTTTTGCAGTAACCTCCTTTTTTCTTTTGCCAAAAAAAACTTCAATGAATGCTTAAAACAACTGTAAAGATAAATACTACTCATCTGCAGAAAAACTATTTATTATAAATATTTTAAAAAATTAAGTAGAAAAAAAAGACCTGACATAAAAATTCATAAAAAAAAAGTTTATACATATATACACAAATCCTTTTAGGAATTGATTCTTGAATGTTTACGACACATCTTGATGTATTTTGGATGAAGTCAGACCCATGGAGGTGAAGATTTGAAATGAGAAAAAAAGGATAACTTTTTTTGGCCAAAAAAATTTGTCCACATTTCATGAATTTTTTTGGGTACCCAAATGAAATATGAAGTGGCTAATTTTTTTAGGGAATAAACATATGTTATCCTAAAATAGAAATATGTAAAAAAATCTTCATTATTTTGTAAATTACATTTATATCAGGGGCCATATCTAAAGGTAATTTTTTGAGTACTTAGAAATTTCGTAAAAAAAATACATATATTTAATATATAATATGATATTTATGCAGGTAAAAATATACCAAAATATCACAAATTCTATAGGGAACAAGAATATATATAGATAGGGCAGCTTACGCTTCGGATATGTCCACAAAATGGCCGCCAACCACACTGACTCAGACTCCCCAATCTGCCACTTGAAATGTAGGAAGGGTATGTCAATTTCAAGGTGTTATTTACTAATCTAATTATTATTGGATATGCATAAAAATTGTATGGTGGGTTGCTGGATAATTGTCGATTATTTTACGACTATAAAATTAAAATTCTGACCCAAAAAAATTTTTTTGAAGGGAAATAAAATCGAAAAAAAAAAAAAAAATGTAAAACAATATAATATTTTAGCTAAAAAAATTTGATGATATTCAATCAAAAAAGAAGTAAACAAAATTTTCCGACAAACATCTAGAGGAATCATTACTCTGTGATAGTTCCTTAGTACGTAGTAAATTTGAAAGAATTGGGAAAAAGCGAAAAAATGGCAATCACCGGAAAATCGAACACATACCTATATATACGCCATATCTGGCTAAAAAAAAGATAGGCATGGGTAGCCAGATCATCTAGAAACACTTTCCAACACTATAAAAATATAAGTTTTGCGACACTACTTGCCAATTCCTTACGGTAACATGACTAAGCAAAAAAATGCAAAACAAATAAAAAGGGGCACTCGCGGAAAAATGGCTAACATTCTAATATACGGCATTTCAGAAAAAAAAAATTCAGCCACGTGCTAGGCAAACCATCAAGGCACATTTTCCGACAAATAAACATCTAAATGAATCATTACTCTGTGATAGTTCCTTAGTACGTAGTAATTTTGAAAGAAATGGGAAAAAACGAAAAAATGGCAATCACAGGAAAATCGAACACATACCTATATATACGCCATATCTGGCTAAAAAAAAAAAGATAGGCATGGGTAGCCAGATCATCTAGAAACACTTTCCAACACTATAAAATTATAAGTTTTGCGACACTACTTGCCAATTCCTTACGGTAACATGACTAAGCAAAAAAATGCAAAACAAATAAAAAGGGGCACTCGTGGAAAAATGGCCATTCTAATATACGGCATTTCAGAAAAAAAAAATTCAGCCACGTGCTAGGCAAACCATCAAGGCACATTTTCCGACAAATAAACATATAAATGAAATATTACTCTGTGATAGTTCCTTAGTACGTAGTAATTTTGAAAGAAATGGGAAAAAACGAAAAAATGGCAATCACAGGAAAATCGAACACATACTTATATATACGCCATATCTGGCTAAAAAAAAAATAGGCATGGGTAGCCAGATCATCTAGAAACACTTTCCAACACTATAAAAATATAAGTTTTGCGACACTACTTGCCAATTCCTTACCGTAACATGACTAAGCAAAAAAATGCAAAACAAATAAAAAGGGGCACTCGCGGAAAAATGCCCAACATTCTAATATACGGCATCTCAGATAAAAAAATAAGACATGCACGTGTTAGCCCAACCATCAAGGCACACTTTCTAACACATAAACATGAAAAAAAAATCAATAATATACGGCAATTCCTTACTACGTAGTAAATTTTTACAAATATTGAAAAAAAACAGAAATTGGCAACCGCAGTTAAATACCCAATACAGTGATACCTCGGTAGTCGAACGACTCTATACTCGAACAATTCGGAGTTCGACCAAAATTTTCGAGAAATTTTTGCTGCGGTGCTCGACCAAAAATTCGGTACTCGACCAGCCGAACACGTGACGACCGCATGGGCTTTGTGATGATCGCGCCATCTCGGCCACTCTCGCTTGTTCGGGAAGCATCAGTTCTCTCGAGAGCGTCACTCAGACAACGCGCGATCAGCATTCGTTGTGATTTAGTGATTTTCAGTGCTTTTAATTGCTTTTTTAGCTTTCATAATGAGTCCCAAGAAAGTAATGAGTGTTAAGGGGAAGGAGAAGAGGAAAACAGAGCGAACAACGATCGAGTTGAAGAAGGAAATTATAGCGAAATATGAGAATGGTGTACGAGTGTCCGATTTAGCGGTAGAATACGGAATGGCGAAGTCGACCATTTCTACATTTTTAAAGCATAAAGAAATGATTAAGAAGGCGAATGTTGCAACGGGAGTTACGGCGGTAACTAAGCAAAGGCCACAAGTGATTGAGGAGATGGAAAAGTTGCTTTTAATATTTATTAAAGAAAAACAGTTGGCCGGGGAAAGTGTTAGTGAAGCGTTCATTTGTGAAAAAGCGTTGCATATCTATGAAGAATTAGTGAAGAAAAGTCCGAGTACCAGTGAAAGTGATTCATTTACATTTAAAGCGAGCAGGGGTTGGTTTGAAAAGTTTCGTAATAGAACAGGTATTCATCGTGTTACTAGGCATGGGGAGGCAGCTAGTTCGGATCAAATTGCAGCCGATAAATACGTGGGGGAATTCGATCGGTACATAAATGAACAAAATTTGATCGCACAACAAGTCTTTAATTGTGATGAGACTGGGTTATTTTGGAAGAAAATGCCAGCCAATACGTACATTACCAAGGACGAGACGAAGATGCCAGGTCACAAGCCAATGAAAGATAGGCTAACATTGTTGCTGTGTGCAAATGCAAGTGGCGATTGCAAGATCAAACCCTTGTTAGTGTACCACTCGGACAACCCCCGGGTGTTCAAACGAAATAATATTTGTAAAAGTGCACTACCAGTTATGTGGCGCTCGAACACTAAATCTTGGGTCACAAGACAATTCTTTACTGAGTGGATAAACGAAGTGTTTGCCCCCCAGGTTAAGGCTTACCTCATTGAAAAGAGCTTGCCAATGAAATGTCTTCTGGTTATGGACAATGCTCCTGCACATCCTCCAGGTCTCGAGGATGACTTGAAAGAAGAATACTGTACAGCTTTATCAAAATCAAATTCTTGCCCCCCAATACTACTCCCATACTCCAGCCCATGGACCAACAGGTCATTTCAAACTTCAAAAAACTCTATACCAAGGCCCTTTTCAGAAAGTGTTTTGAAGTGACCAGTGACACGAAGTTGACCCTAAAGGAATTCTGGAAGGAACACTTCAGCATCCTCAACTCTGTTAACATGATTGACCAAGCTTGGCGAGGTGTGACCTATAGGACATTGAACTCTGCCTGGCGTAAGCTGTGGCCATCATGTGTCACAGAGAGGGAGTTTGAAGGTTTCCAACCAGAGGCGGGTCCAAGCACTGCTACCCCTGTAATTTCTGATGACACTGATGTCGTTGAGGAAATTGTTGTCATGGGCAGGAGTTTGGGGCTTGAGGTCGACAAGGATGATATTGATGAGCTTGTAGAAAGCCATTCTACCGAGTTGACTGTGGAGGAATTGTTGCACCTGCAACAACAACAGCAGCAGGATCTGATTGTGGAGCAGGAATCTTCAGAAGAGGATGAGGTAAGGGAGGATGTTCCAAGTTCTCTCATCAATGAAATTTGTTCCAAGTGGGCAGATGTGCAGGCTTTTGCTGAAAAATACCACCCAGAAATTGCAGTAGCAAACCGGGCAGTGCATATGTTTAATGATAGTGTCATGTATCATTTTCGAAGAATACTGCAGAGGAGGAAGAAACAATTAACAATAGACCAGTTTTTCACAAAAGAAAAGAAAGCTGCTACATCAAAGCCTGTTTCTCCTCCAAAGAAGAGACAAAGAAGAGAAGAAACCCCTGAAATAGATCTGCCCACCCTTTCATTGGAGAGAGAAACAACTCCTGAAGGAGAACTACCCCGCCACATCATGGAAGGGGACTCTCCTTCCAAGCAGTAACCTCCCCCTTCCATCCTCTCCACATCCATCCCTGTATGCCATCGAACCGCTGCTCAAAGGTATGTTCACTACAGTACAGAAAATGGTTTAAAATTGTTTTATTTTAGTACAGTAAATGGTTTAAAATTGTTTTATAGGATTTTCTGACCAATTTCATACACATTTAGATAATTATTGTTGTTTAGGTACACGTTTTATTAATATTTTGGGCCTGTTCGAGTGCTTGGGAACGGAATAGAATATATACCATTATTTCTTATGGGGAAAAAAAATTCGGTACTCGAACAAATCGGAGGTCGAACACGGATCTCGAACGGATTATGGTCGAGTACCGAGGTATCACTGTATACCAATAACTACGTCGTATCTGACAAAAACAAAATCACGCATGGGTAGCCAGATCATCTAGACACACTTTCCAACACTAAAAAAGCAAAAGTTTTACGACACTATTTGGCAATATCTTACGGAAAAATGACTTGGCAAAAAAATGAAAAAAAATGAAAAAGGGGCACTCGCGGTAAAATGCCCGACATTCTAATATACGGCATCTCAGATAAAAAAAAAGACTTGCACGTGTTAGCCCAACCATCAAGGCAAACTTTCTAACACATAAACATGAAAAAAAAATGAATAATATACGGCAATTCCTTACTACGTAGTAATTTTTACAAATATTGAAAAAAAACAGAAATTGGTAACCGCAGTTAAATACCCAATATACCAATAACTACGTCGTATCTGACAAAAACAAAGTCACGCATGGGTAGCCAGATCATCTAGACACACTTTCCAACACTAAACAAGCAAAAGTTTTACGACACTATTTGGCAATATCTTACGGAAAAATGACTTGGCAAAAAAATGAAAAAAAATGAAAAAGGGGCACTCGCGGTAAAATGGTCCTCGTGGTGATGAACGACATTTTAACTAAAAAAAAAATCATGCACATGGTAGCCAAACAATCCACCAAGACTTTCCACAACTGATAACCTATACAAGTTGCACCATTCTACGACAATTTCATAATACGTAATAACTTTGATAATTATGCAAACTACCTTAGAAGGGTAAACTCGGTCGCGCTCGACCCCGACGCGTCTCAGAAATCGGGGAAGGAGTACAGCTACAGCAATGCACATCTGGACATTACTAGAGCGTGTAGGGGAGACACCTCCTGCAGGTCGATCACCCACAAATTCAGTCACGGGGGTGAGTCACGTGAGAAAAACCTGTTTTTTTTTGACGCTCGGGGTCGCGAACGACCCACCGTACCTATCCAGGGTTAAAGATCTGTGGGGCTGTGTTTACACATAGCACAGTTCTGAATTGGTAAGTCTTCTCCTGGTAAACAATTCTCAGGTACTGAACTGTATATCCTCTGATATGGGTGGATAGGGATGTGAAAGTACTCATCACAAAGATCTAGAGAGAACATTCAATCATTCCTTTGAAGTACTAAAAGAACAGTGGAATTGGTGTTATGAACTTCGTGAAGATTTTTTAAGGTATCTCCTGATACGTTGAGGAATGCAAACTGAAGGTTGTAGAAATCTGGGTCAGAAGTCACTTCCTCAATGGATGTGCTTTACAAACAGGTTCTCTAACTTGAGCTGAATACACATTGATTTGTCTAGATTTTATATGTATACAGACAAGCCTACCAGCGAACCCTGTAAAGAAGGATACTTTGATAAAGGAAGGGTGCAACCATCCTTGAGAAACTGCAGAATCCATGGTTCCTTTTACAAATGATGCCACATGAAGAAAATGAGAGTCTACCTCATACAGGCACCTGAGGGTTTATAAACTCATCCAGATGATTTTGTTAACCATTGCAGGTTGAAAGGGACGATGATTGAATTTGGTTTTGGATTTGGTAGTTGTAGCCTTTGTGGGTTCAAAAGATTTAGAAGTGTTGCAAGCAGTTGCATCTAACCTTTTTGTGCAACCTGTTTAAAAATTAGTTGGTTTCATCTTGCATAAGAGGATCAAATAGTAAATCAAGAGTTAGATCCAGTTTGTGCTTAGCCAAAGCTGACTTGCTCAGTTGCAAAGTTGCTTTGTACTCATTACCAAATTTTCGCCTGCCATGCTTAGCCAGTTTCTAACACAGGGTCAAGGCACTAGATTATTAGGAACTTGCATTCCAAGCAGCTTGGTTTCAGATGATAATACTAACAAAGTAAAAAATTTTTACCAAAAAAAATTCTGATTCTCTGGAAATGTAAAACTAAAAACTTCTCTAAATGAAGTCATACCAGTAGGAACCTCATTCCTTTCATAGAAATCAACCAAAGGAGCCAGGCTAGTAGAAAAATCTTGCAATAGTGGTTCCTACTCTAATTTCATTGCCAATGACAGATAGACATCATGCTTCTGAATAACATAGATCTTTTAAAATTCTATCAGCTAACTTCATGAACTAAAGCCTTAATGGAGTTTGACATATTGGGTGTCAGTAGAGATTGAGCAAGGTCCTTCATATAGATGATACAGTTGATTGATAATCTGCTACATGATCATGGTAAAGGTTATTTATCTTGCTAGAAAGAAAGTAAAATGCTTAAGCTGAAACTGGTTCCATATCAGAATTGGAGTACATTATAGTCTCCGAGCATTTAAATCTAGTGCAGAACTTGCTTTTTTTAATTTGAACTACTTTACGAAGAATTGGGTTTCCCATAAAGTGGAAAAAACTCTGGTAGTAGTTGTGGAAGTCCCTACGTCAGAATATCAAGTACTTTAATAGTCAAGAGTTAAAAGAACAGCCTAAGCAATTTCTGAAGTAAAGTTTGAATATGTTTTAAAACCCCTCGAGTATTTCCCACAGTGTAGTGTGCTTTATGTGGTGCAATAACGGCACTATCCCCCTGCAGGGTGGTTTAGAGAGATGTGTAGGACTTGAAAACTCAAAAGCACAATCAACCTTATGTTAAGAATAGGATCTAACCTTCTTAATACACAGTGTGGCACTGACCCTTATATCTAACTTGCATAATATCAGTGTAGGTCTGTATGGTTGGATTGAAATTATGAATTTGGACTAAATGGCTCAGCACTGGGGCCTGAGAGACCATTCAGCACCCACCCAAGGTAAAAAAAGCCTATTAACATTGAGGTAAACATTAGTAAAGGTTGGACAGTAGGTTGAAAGGACATAAAGAACGGAGGTAAAGTAGAAACATACAAAGCAAGCGTAATAATGGGCCGAAGAACGCTGCAAACACCCAAGTACAGTATTACCTATGGGACAGCTTATGTGTATCGAGGGCCATATCCATCTATATGCTTCCAAGATAAATTAGTTTTTTATTCTACATATTCATACCATAGGCTATACAAGAAATATGCTTTCAGTTCAAGAATCTGAGGATCTTCAGATATTCTTATTTTTAATTCCAGAACCATTTTTTTCAATCTAATATTCTATAAATTAAGACTGTTTTGATTTTATTTTTTTCCAAAAATATAGACGCGTACTGATCAATGACAAATACCTATTTTTGCAAAATAAATGTTAAAAATGTAAGGTACATCATAAGTTTGAGGCAGTGTAATATTTAGCAAAGTCGCCCATACATACACAAAACTTTCATTTTTTCCTAGTAACCTGATTTTTATTTTTATTACCTGTAAAACTCTTGCCATTAGCCCCTAAATTACCTTGATACTATACTACTGTAAGGTATCTATATTGGAGAGAAAAACAGAAAATGTTTTAGTTTTTTTAGGTTAACATTATTATAAGCAAGCTTCAAGAGAGAGAAGCAATATAGACAAAGATGGTATTTTCATTATAAAATAAGTATTTGAACATACTTACCCGGTAGTTATATATATAGCTTACGTCAGGGACATAAGCTATATATATAACTACCGGGTAAGTCTTATGTTTAAAAATAAAAGTTTATATAAGCAAGTTTCAAGAGAGAAGCAATATAGACATCAAAGTAAATATTATTAAAGGAAGCTTCGAGAGATAAAAGCAATACAGACATCAAGGTAGACGTTTATATAAGCAAGCTTCGAGAGAGAAGCAATGCTGTATAGACAGTAAGGTAAACGTTATTATAAGCAAGCTTCGAGAGAGAAGCAATATAGACATCAAGGTAAACATTTATATAGGCAAGCTTCAAGAGAGAAGCAATATGACCGCGGGAGGTTCAGAAAAATTATTATCTACTTGAAAAAATTCCTTTCGAGACATTTTTCAATTTACAGATGTCCAAAAATTTGCTACCTAATCACACTTTAAAAGTCCTCGCTATGTGGAAGAATCTCATAAACTAGGGCAGGTGCCTTGGATACTACAATTGCATAGCATTTTCAATAAGTGTTTTCATATACATACTGGTGGCCAACTGGTGAACGCCAGACTAGGGTTCGAGTCTCGCTCAAACTTGTTAGTTTTTTTGGTCGCTGCAACCTCACCACCCTTGTGATCTAAGGATGGGGAGTTTGGGGGAGCCTATAGGTCTATCTCCTAAGTCATCAGCAGCCATTGTCTGGCCCTCCTTGATTCTAGGTTGGGTGGAGAGGGGCCTTAGGTGCTGATCATGTGTGTATATGGTCAGTCTCTAGGGCTTTGTCCTGCTTGATAGGGCAAGGTCACAGTCCCTTGTCCCTACCATTCACGAGTAGCCTTTAAACAAGTACAGTAGTTTGGATTTAAAATAAGAATAAAAAAGTTATATCAATAGTGGTCTTCACTCAGATTCTTTTGAATGTGGCATATTGGATAACATATGGATGTATTTTCTTTTGTTGATAGGTAAAGTGTTAGAATTTTGAGTTACCATTTTTCCATCACTTTACATACATCAGAGTACATATAGTAATTATTATCTGGCAGTTTAACCAGACCACAGGGTTAAAATACTGTACCGATAGCCCTAAGGGTTAGTTACTATTATTACTAGCAAAGTTACAACCCTAATGGGAAAATTGATTGATTATAAGTTATCTGGCATCCTGACATCTAAGGTCATTGACAGCGACTAATTGGAAAAACAGGACGCTATAAGCACTAGGAATTGACCAGAGAAAACAGTCCAGAGTGGAAAGGAAAGGAAACAAACTAATAAATTACTACACAATTGAGAAATAAAAATGTATAAAACATTTTATGATCTGTAATATCATAACAGACCAGTCATATGTAAACTACAAAATAAGACATGTCAACCTGTCCAGAAAAGTGGTATTTGCAACAAGTTTGAACTTTTGAAGTTCCAGTGATTCAACAGACAGTTTAGAAAGACCTTTTCCTTAATCTGGTCACAGCTGTAATAAAACATCTAGAATATTGTATAGTATCAAGTCTTATAATCAAGAAAGCAAGACTTAGGATTAACTGCATACATAACACTATGCACAGGATGGTACAACCTGGGAAGATCTAAATGCAAAGGATGGTCAGAATTCTGAAAAATCTTATATAAGTATAACATGCTCAAAGAACTAACTAAATTATGGTGTCGTAGATTAACACCCAGATCAGGAATAAGGAATTTAATAGAGAAGCTAGTTTTTGTCCAACAAACTGTTGGAAAGAGTAGCAGTTGAAGACCCGACAGAATACTCAAAACATTGAAAAATAAGAATCAAAACATTGCCAAGGTCTTGTTCAATTGACCAAACGTGTTTCTCAAAAGTAAATTTGTAATGAAACAAGAATTTTAAATGAGTTGTACATAGTTAAGAGACCTTTTCATTGCAAAGATCTAGACATTAAGGATTTGCTGTCCTTACAGTACAGTAAAAGACAATCATCATCATCTCTGGCTACGCCTATTGACGCTAAGGGCATCAGTTACATTACGTCAGTTGTCTCTATCTTGAGCTTTTAAATCAAGACTTCTCCATTCATCATCTCCTACTTCACGCTTCATTGTCCTCAGCTATGAAGGCCTGGATCTTCCAACTCTTCTAGTGCCTTGTGGAGCCCAATTGAATGTTTGGTGTACTAATTTCTCTTGGGGAGTGCGAAGAGCATGCCCTAACCATCTTCATTTACGCCTCACCATGATCTCATCCACATATGGCACTTGAGTAATCTCTCATAGTTTCATTTCTAATCATGTCTTGTCATTAACTCCCAATATTCTTCTGAGGGCTTTGTTCTCAAATCTACAAAATCTGTTGAATATTGTTTCAATTCAACGATTTTGTTTCTATTAAGAACTTGGAAAAAAAAAACGGATAAAGATATTGATAAAATATCCTGGACTGATTTGTTTCCAAAAACTAAACTCCTGCTATGGGTGGTTTGTGTGTCACATAAACCATGTTTAAATGTTACAGCTGACTTGCATTCTTTGAATAAATGCATGGATTGGATTTATGAATTTGAGTGACATGGCCCAGCACAGACCTGAGAGGCTATTCAGTGCCCAAGTGCAACCAAGTGAGTAAAACACAAAAGTTGAGAGGTTTGATAGAAAGATGGAAGAAACGAAGCAGGAACAGAAGCCAACAGAAAGCTAAAAATTAGGCCCCTGTTCAAACTGTTCATCTCTTCAATAGTGAATTTAATGCAGGAAAAGCTTAATTAGAAGAAGACAGGGCCGTAATAGAACAAAATGAATGGTAACCTATTTAATATAAAACAGTTACAAGCCTGTTCAAGAATGATCAATAGCACACACAATCTCAGATAAAACATCTGTTGACCTGACCCAGTCCCCAGACGCCGATAACATAGAAACGGATTTCGAAGTCTTGGACATGAGGGTAAAGAATAAAGTTGTAAATGTCCCTTTCAATACTAAAACCCTTTCATTTGACCATTTGCTCACAACCTTTTAATACCACAGGAAATGCATTTATATCTCTTGAACAAGACCGATATGACAATATGACTCTTGATGATGGGATATGGCAGCACATGACCAACGTGAATTGTACCCAAGTCTGGACACAGGATATTTGGGGGGAGTGATATTTAGTTAAGGGTATTCCCATCTGCATCGGTTTGACATCAGATGAATCCAAAATTGCAATCACTTTAATATCAGAACATTTACTATTAGAGCAGTACGTCGGTTTGAGAGTAAATTTGAATACAAAAAAAATGTGTACAGGCATAAAAATTCTAATTGATTTATGAACATTATATCAGTCTGCGATCAAAAATTTCACTATGCATATTTTTTTGTGGATAAGTACTGACGAGACTAGCATGAAATCAGTCCATGGTGCCCATACGCTACACATGCAGTGCTCTAGGCATGTGTATGTAATTTTTACCCCATTTTAAGGAAAATTTCTAAAGCAGTCTTTTCTAGATACTAGGTTTCTTGTTAAAATTGAATGCAAGAGTATGAAACAAAGATGGCAGTGTCCATAAAGCATAAATCAAGTGATTCAGTTAGAGAGAGTGAACGTCATTCAGGAGAAAAGTCCCGATATTTCAAAAGAACTACTTATAAAGGTAGTCATTTCAAGCAGTAACCCCTTCCTCTTCCCCTTATCTCCCTCACCCCAGCCACATCTCTCCTCAAATACACACACATAAGTCCTTATTATTACACTAGAAATGGTTACGCTAGTATTTCATAAGTACTGTGCTTGTATTTATAACTGATGCAGCAACAGAAGTTTAAGAAACACTATGTGTAAAAAGTGGTCAGACTGTATTAAAAAATCAAGACAAACTTTATGGTCAGAAAGATCACCTACCTAATTTGAAAAAAAAAAAAAACCTTATTAACCACATCACAAATCCCTCCCTGAAAATTCTTCATTAACAAGACCAGCGAAGAATTACATCAATACAGTAGTTTTAGTTTACGCAAATGTCTCTCTTTCACTTTGCATCTCTCTTTTAGCCTAACCTTAGATAATTACAGATACTCATTCGTCACAGCATCCAAGAGATCTACAGCTTGATCGCTAAAAATAACTAAACAACAATATGTGCCCCTGCATGGAGAATACAACAAATGAGGATAGACAAGTGTCCAATATAAATTATTTGTCTTGTATCTAAAACAGAAAACATACCCGGGTGACGAAGAAACGTACATTCAGTATAAACTGAAAATGGCAATAACACAAAAAAATTGAGCGAGTATGACAGACAGAAAAGGAGTGTGCTCGTGAATGCTTATGACAAAATTAATCTGAATCATGCACTTAGTAGTTGCTGCTGCTTCAGAGCCTGATTACCTCCAGTTACCCTTCATGACACGGCAGGTTGGCTACTACATAGTAGGCCAACAGAAGAGGGAGATGATAGCTAGAAAAATATTATCCATATTTTTCTTTTATTTTGAGATTTTAGAGTTAGCAACTAATAAATTGATAGCCTAAATTTCACGGCAAGATTCATATACAGTAAATGAAAATTATACCACTCCAAGAATAATAATGTTTAACAGCTACTTCTTCCAAATGAGTGACAAGTCTGAACATATTTTCGCCTTAAATGCCTGAAATCACCAGAGTTCCAGTGCAGATAGAAGTAAATATGAAATTCAAAACAGCAGCCAGGCAACGTTATACAGTATAGTATTTGGTTACCCCATTACTGGAAGAATTTCTTAATTACTGTAAAATCAACCTCCTTATTATAAAGCCTAATTATCCAAAAATACAAATTGCTGATTAATCAAAAGCATTGTAAACTTATTTCATTTATTTCTGAATAAATCATTTCCTTATAAAAACATCTATTCTATTCTAAAACATTAAAAAACAATCACCAAGAGCAACAAAACTAGGAACGAACAATTTTCACCACTTCAATGTCTCCACAGGAATAATTAGTAATATGGAAAATTGTACTGTACTTTAAAAGTTCTATGACAGTAAATCAGCACAATAATCTGGAATAAAAGATAGCATAAACAAATAAAAATGGGGTAGTCATAAATGTCCCAATGTGATAATTACAATAATTTTAAATTAAATAAAAATGGAGGTGGAGTTTTGCATCACCTTATGACCATGTAACTGAAAACCATGATTTATGGTCGACTTTATCACTAATTAACCCTTTTACCCCCAATGGATGTATTGGTACGTTTCACAAAACTCATCCCTTTACCCCCATGGACGTACTGGTATGTCCTTGCAAAAAACTGCATTTTACATATTTTTTTTTGCATATTTTTGATAACTTTATGATAAACTTCAGGCATTTTCCAAAAGAATGAGACCAACTTGACCTCTCGATGATGAAAATTAAGGCTGTTAGAGCAATTCAAATAATATATATTGCAAAATGTACTTGAAAAAAAAGAAACGCCTGGGGGTTAAGGGTTGGAAAGTTCCAAATAACCTGGGGGTAAAAGAGTTAATAGTGACAATGAGAATCATTCAACAGATTTTTCAAAATTTAAAATGACAAGATTAGAAATACAAAAACATTGGAAAAAATTACTAGTGAATTTTGTCTAAACTATGGAGAAACACATAAGATTGCTTGGAAGATTTTGTGACAATTATAATGAAAAACAAACCAGAATAAAGTCTAAAACTTTATATAAAATCTCAAGTGTGCACAGACAACATAAATATTGTACTGTACTCCTTACTTGTTAAGCTACAAAGCTCAAAAGAAAGTTTTATAAAACATATATGATTATATAAACACACATCTGAGAACATATATTTTACAACATATTTGTGGACATTAAATCCTATGAAAAATGTACTATGATCCAAATTAAGTCCGATAAGCTAAAGGCATTGAAGTTAAAACTCAAGGTAATGAATTTAAAAGTTTATAAAACCTAACATAGTAGAGATACAACAATTAAAAGTAGAAGATACAAGAAATGCAATCTGGCTCAGGAATTTGTGAACACACACTAAACTCATGAATATACCATAAAACACGGAACAAAATTAAAATTATTAAAAAAAAAATGAAACCACCAAGACTTGCTTTTAGGAAGTCATATCACATCACCATAAGACTCCTGTACACCCTTGAGTTATCGTGAATAATTTATTATCAAGTGTACAAAAAGCCTTTAGAGATAATCATACAATAAGTCCACTAAAGTCAGCCTGAACGAAGAGCTGTCGAAAGAACTGCAACTTTACCAGAGTTAATCTGACCTTTAACAGGAAAAGCAGAACATGTAACCGAAATGATCCTAGAGCCTTAAACTTTTGATTTTTAGTGGCTTTAATTTATGAATAGCACACACATGAACAGCAAGACAAAACAACACTTCCAGTCTTCTATGGAATGAACAACCAGCAACATACAAATATTCTTCAGAGTCTATCAACACCTACGAATTTTCTATCATTCCAAAACACTTAAGGTATAAAGATCTTGAAGTTTGACCTCAAAGCAAATGTTACCACACAATCTATAATATACATTCATACACTCATTACACAAAGACCCCTTTAAGACAACACTGAGAAGGCTGAACAGAAAATAGGGGTACAACTTGAAAATCCAACTGAATTCACTATAATTACTGTAACATTCCAATGAAAAAGTTCGGAATACAACTTTCAGACCATTCAAAACTATCCATTTCAGTGGAAAAATTAATTTCAATAAGGAATAAAAAAACAACAGAAGAGCACAGCTTATGAACATATGTCGTGCTGTAATTATGAAATAACATTCAAGGATGCCAAAAGAAATCTCACTCATACGCCAAACACAAAAGACTAAAGTGTGTGTTGTGATGATTGTTAAAATTTTACAAAACTTCAAAATCAAAAAAAAAGTAAACAATACAGTCTACAGAATCCTGAAATTACAAAATGGGAAAAATAATAAGAATTTGAAGACATACAATGTCCAGACCACTTCAAGTTAATAATTTACTTGATTAAAAGTTCTGGGAAAATTTTCCAGCTAAAAATCCATAAACCATATATTTCTTTTTACATCTTCATTATGAAATCGTGTACAACAATTCTGAATTTAACTAGGAGTCAAGATAGTGTGCGGTGTGCACTAAACCAACAAGGAATGCAAAAATTCATAATACCCATGGTACTTATAACCAATTGCAGTTAATGCTCTACAAGCATATAATAATATGCTTTAAGGCTACACTAAACAAGATTCCAAAAGTGATACAAAAATAGGTCAACATCACAGCTACAGCCTTACAAAACGTGACAATCACTGCAAAAACAAATCTAACTCAAAAATAAATTTATTTTTCTTGCCAGAAATCAAATTAGGTTAAAAGAACCATAAAACAATTCAGAGAACAGTGACAATTATGAAAAAAAAATATTACCTAACAGGAAACTACTGGTATTCCTAATAAATTAAACTGAATAGTAGTTCTTTGCGACTGACATACTACTATTACTACTGCAGTAACATGAGCAACTGCTTCTGTATGTCTAAGGTAAACATCCTCTTGCTAACTCAACTACAAAATTAAGGCCCCTGACTGAGACTTCTCTCACTTCATCTACTCCATTCATATACTGTACATATTTGTGCATGTATATATCTATCTACATGTATGTGTGTGCATATACATTTCACACACTTCATAATTACGAATGTATGTATATCACTAAAACATGTTATTCAGACAAGGATCACAAAAGGCTGTCATCATACAACTGCATAAGCACTCAGGGGAGTCAAAGCAATCAAGGGGCAGAAAGTTGCAGAATGAGCCTCGGCTACTGATCTTCAAATGAGAGTAATGTACAGTACCTAAATATCTAATCAAAGATTCTAAGCTGTCAAACATTCACATCTGAGAAAAAAAAAAATTGCCTGAGAAACTATGCCATCCTCTATTTAGATGAAAACTAAAGTGGAAATTGAAAACAGCTCATAAAAGTACAGTACTGTATGCAGAATTTTTCATACTTCAAAAGATTAATTAGCTGGATTTTTACAGTAAAGATAAAGAAGACTGTATCTATCAACTACCTGTATAAACTAAGAACAGGAAAACTATTGGGTTTTCCATTTTCATTACATACCAAAAAGATCAAACAAAACGAGGGGAATATACTTCAAATGATGGTGTATTTATATCAGAGAATAAAAAAGTTCATTAATTATTCTATTATTCAAAATCTAAAACAGAGCTGATATCCTATGGGGGAAAAATGCAGCCAAAATAAGTTATCGTGTATATGTATACCAGTATACAATAAAACTTAAGTCACTTCTAAGTGACGATAAATAGGACAAGTAAAAACGGCAAACCATACAGACAAATTACTTCCCTCCATCGCTATAAATTATATACTTCTTTAAATGTCTGGTATATTCTTGCTTAAAAATATTTCAATCATTTTCCGCTATCTTAAAACTTGTAACAAAGTTAAAAACTATAAAAAATTATAAAAACTCATGATCATTATAATCACAATTCTATTTATATAATAGAAAGCATAACAAAACTTTTTTTCTATCCTATTTCAAAACAAATATACCAAGTTTAAGTCTACCAAGTTTCTCAATTACTAACTATTTCATTCAGGACTTTTTGTATTTCAAATTTTCAGCATACAGTACTAATTTTCGCTAAGGTTTCCTAAACTGAATCTACTTGAAAACCTCCTTTCTACAAAAATTTGCTTGCAAAGACTGTCAGACCCAAAATATTCCTGCCCTTCAAATGTAGTATAAAGCTATACAAAACAGTACTACAAACTGTCCATAAACATTGACAAATCTAAGAACAATTTTCCTCAAACTTGGATAAAAACAGCCACTCACTAGTAGCCAATGTAATGTATACCAGAATAACTCCAGCCAGACTTTCCTGGTATGACAAAAATATTAGCAAAATTTTCCGACAATGTCAAAAACTACCGTGGCAATGCTAAAGGACAGATAAGTCACCAATAGAATGAGTATTGGAAAATAGTAGATCCTGAGTCAATTGGAAGCATCTGGTGCCCCATGGAGTTCAAAGAAAAAAAAAAAAAAAAAAGAGAGAGAGAGAGAGAGAGAGAGAGAGAGAGAGAGAGAGAGAGAGAGAGAGAGAGAGAGAGAGAGAGAGAGAGAGAGAGAGAGAGAGAGAATCTTTTTGGATTTACTTTTACTACTCAAAAAACACTGGTTGACAACTTTTTCATGTTCGACTTGCCATGACCCATCGAAAAATGTTCTGTAGCTAAAATTCCCTTTCAGGACAAAACTACTATGATCATCAACAAAGATTCAACTTTGGTCATATAACTAAATACCTAAATTGACTAAAAGTACAGCTATCAACATCACATTTTACTCATGAATAAAAATAAGCTTTATAAATACTAGATTTTCAATACTATATCTACTGTACTGTACTATACTCCATTCTTGAATATGCACAATGGATATACTGTACATAAATCAGATTTCTGGATAAAATGCAAAATACAGGCTACAATAGAGATTCTGACCCCCACATTACTATTTCATGTAACAGATCTTACACACATATATACAGTATATACATATATATTTCCATTGGGAAAAATGTACCAATATGAAGACTATAAGAATCACAACAAATTTTTTAAATATGATTTTGTAAAAGGAGAAGTAAAACTATATCATATTCAAAAGTTGCCAAGAAGTTCAATTGCTTATAATCAATGGAGTACAGTACAGTACATGATATACCCATACAGTCTAGCATCCCAAGGACAAAAAGCACCCTGGAAATAAGCTTCAGGAAAGCTGTCTTTTTGTACACAACATTAAATAGAGAAATTTGCGAGACACTCTGATGCCACAACAAACCAACCACACAGTTTGTAAGAATATTTTCCTTCAATTCGTGATCCAAAATATATATTACGAATGCTATACAAATAGCCAACAATTACCATATGAATGTGCATTAAAAACTGTTGCTTCTTATACCTAAGCACTTCTATAAAGAATATATTTGATGGAATATTAAAATTTTGTAGAAATAAGCAGATATAAAAGCCACTCCTCAGTTTACTGTAAGGTTACTCAATTGGCAATACATCATCCATTATACATCTATGCATCGTGAATAGATTTTGGTATAAATAGTAAATACAAAATCTGAAAAACCCTAAAATGGGCCAAATCCTTACTTGCACTTTTGTTTCCGAAGCTAGAAAAAATATGCTCCTTAAAAAAAGAAATATAACTCACTTGCCAGAATATGAGGTACATTATTCCAAGTAGTAGAAAAACTAATTGGGCCCTGGTATACAGAAGAGCTACCTAACCACCCTGGATGAAGGCACTACAGTGCAAGGGAGTTTCAAAAGCATTTCATAAAAACTGAATCATATTTACTGATATTTGGCCAAATTCAAGTCTTATACAGCTGGGTCATAGCATGCAAGAAGCTTCAAATAAGGTAGACTTATAAATGGCAACCTTGCAAATTCTTCTCAAGAACATAAATTTTAAAGTAATGCTAAAAACATTTGAGTATTATAACCATTCCACAAACAGCAAAAATAACCTAATGATAACTATTTACCTTAATATACCATAAAAGTTGCAATATTTTCTGAACTCAAAAGTTTTTTGGACCTAACCAAAGAAACTCTCCATGCTATGATCACCCTCTGAGACTTTTTTTTTTTTCCTCTTTTCTGTATGCAAGCAAAGATGTGATCAAGCCCCTTCAGAACTATAATGTACATCTTATTACAGATATCTTGCTAAAAACTATTATCCATAGATTTCAAATGGCCACATAATCCCAATTATCAAAGAATCAAATTTTGCTTTGTTTAAAGGCATATCAGTGCCTTGGACAAAGCCTGAAAATATGGCTGCAAAATATGCATTTCAACATTAATGATATACCTTCTCTTGAAGAGAAATTCAAATAATGCACAGATGTCAACCATATTCTTATGCACCAAATTACAGATCTATAAATTTCTTTCTATCTATATAAAAAAATATTACAATACTTTAATAGTTCTCTTTTTATCTTAAGATCCACTAAACCACAATTTCCATAATGCACTTTAAAATGGTGTCTATATTAAGTATAGAAAATATCAATAGGAAAATTTAGAAAACTCTTTGGCCTTCAAAATCTTAAAACTATGGATGTTCTCACCAAAATAGCATTACATTTGTCTTTTCACAAGCCATAATAATCTAAAAATATTTTTTTTTCTATTACAATAATTACTATCTATCAATTATTAAAGTCCAATTACCTTCTATGCAAATTTATATCAATATAAATTTTCCTTTCTTTACAAAGGTACACAAATTTACGGATTTGGTCTACATAGCCCAAAGTGTTGGGGCCTGTGAGTACATTCAGTGCCCATCTAGGATAAAAACCTAGCGTTAATCATAAAAGTTAGAAGAGGTTGGACAGCAAGATGGAAGGAAGGAAGCAAGAACGGAGGTAAAGTAGAAGGATGTAAAGCAAGTGCAGCTATGGGCATAGGGAATGCTGCAAAGACCCTTAACTTATGCCTACAGTGCACCCCACTCTCCCCCTTCTGGGTTACAAAGGTACACATACATATGTAGTTCAAATGAATCTCTATTAAATTTTCTATTCAACTATGAAACTAGTACCAAAGACTTCCTTCGCTATGTTACTCATAACTTATAAAATGCCATCAGAGATTTACAAAAATTCAGATCTATGTTAAAAAACCCAGTAAACTCTCGGTTACTCCATAAGACTAGCATATACAAATGGTCTTTGATCCATGATGTTGGAATGCAATCACAATGGAAAATGGCCAAACTGCATCCGATGTAATCCAGATACTGTACAGTATTTTGCGAGCAACTATTTACCAACAATCCAAAGGCATGTACTATATGCTAGGATTTTGAACTTTTGTCATTAAAATTAACTAAAATCAATATAAATAATATCTGCTTTGAAAATACTGTCAACTGCCATTATCATAATAAAAGAGCCAACAGCAGTACACTGCCTAATGTTCTAAAAACCCACCAACAATGAAAAATGAACTAGGGAGCATATTATAGGGTTAAAAATTCATACAGATTACCTGGCTACATCATTGGCAATAAACAATTCAACACCAGTTTAGTATATGTGCATAAAATTTCCCATCAATATATACAGTATTATATATATCACATTATATATATATATATATATATATATATATATATATATATATATATATATATATATACATACATACATACATATATACATATATACATACATACATATCTATATATCTATATATCTATATATCTATATATCTATCTATATATATATATATATATATATATATATATATATATATATATATATATATATATATATATATATATATATACATACATATATACATACATATCTATATATCTATATATATATATATATATATATATATATATATATATATCTATATATATATATATATATATATATATATATATATATATATATTATATATATATAAATATATAAATATATATATATATATATATATTTATATCTATATATCTATATATCTATATATATATCTATAAATAATATATATACAGTATATATATATATATATACATATATATATTGTACATATATAGCAAAGCTACTCCAATAAGAATCACGAGAAATATTGGAATAAAAAGGACTACTCCCCACAAGTCATTCAACTCTACGACACTATTAATTCCTTTTTCTCTCGTCGTCTTCCAATGAAATATCTGACGGATCGGAGGAAGAGCGATTATCCTCAACAGCCCCTTTTCGAAGTGTGGTGGCAATAATCCTAAGAATTAAGTAAGTCCAATAAACATGTAAAACTAAAAGAACTATTAGGAGTCCATTGAAAATGTAATAGGCAGGAAACATGGGGACAATAGTTGGAGCATCTATAGCAGTACTGTACACAATCCAAATGGGATAAATTCCTACGCGTGTTATGATCCACAACAAGGCAAAGATGGTAAAGACAACATCACAAAATGCTTTATGACCTGAGTATATACTCATTTTTGACAGCTGTAGTGGAATATCAGCACAGTCATGAACGATAAGAACAAGAGTACCAATCCTAGTCAAGTTACAGGTCCAAGAGAATGTGATAAGAGCTATGGTTACTAAATGATGGAAGAACATCTGCCAGAAATCTTTCCGTCTTACTTCAAAGAAGTGAGTGAAAGTCATGCACCAATAAAACGACAGGGATATCATGTAGTACCACCAAACATCATCGTCGACACTGTGGTGAGGGAAGTCGTACCAGCAATAGAGAATATCCCAAAACCACGACTTTCCCCACATGACATACAACCCATACACAAATATAAAAGTATAGTAAGTGCACTGCCATGAACACTCCATGAACTTAGTGAACTTGCTGATGTGATTCATTGCAGAGCGCTGTCGAAGCCATCTCTCGACCTTTCGCACTGTCCACTCAAGTTTGCTAGCACATTTACGAATCTCTTCATCGGGAGGTTTGTTCTTGTATCGGGAAAAGAGAGATTCTAAAGTTTCATTGGGGACTACTGGGCGAGGTTTTACATTTCTTAGCCCAACAGCTAGTGCTAACTTATTGTATACAAGTTTGTTCAGCACCAAAAACCTCAAAGGAATGGCTAACAAGGCCATAACAATTGGGTACGTCCACAGGTCACCCCAGTTGGCGTAACGAACCTTCTCATTGGGCACCAGGTCCTTCCAGTCATAGTTTGGAGGCAGCCACACCGAAGGATTCCAAAACCATGCAGAAAACGAGTGCCACACCCACGCTGCTGCCATCCTGGGGACAAGAAACGCCGCCATCAACTCCACTTCTTTATCGAAATTAAAGGCGAGAGGCTCAGCAGACACAGTCACACAAATATGAGAACAATAAGCAAAATTGCAATACTGACAAGTCAATTTACAGTAATTTCTAAAATCAAAGCTTTGCATTATGACTATTCCATAAAAATTTTTTGCATAGATGTAAGATTATTACAAAACTTTAAGACTAAAAAAAATTATATCAAACTAGAATTTTGAAAGTTTTACAGCACAGGCAAACAACTTAAAAAAATATAATGCATTCCTCAGAATAGAATCAAACAAATATGAGCACAGTAAAACAAACCTTCTCCAAACTCTGAGGGTTCTCCCAATATTAATACAAATAACAGTTTTCCAAAATACAGTAGAGTATATGTTATGATAGCATATGGAGCTAACCTGAGAGTTTTTATCATTTTTATGCTTAAGACACATCTCTAGAAATAATCAATAATCATACAATAAGTCGAATAGCAGTAACTTCTCGCAGTAAAGTACACATAATAGAAAAAAATATTTGCAAAATATACAATACAGTAAACTGCTCAATTATAGTAAAGTGCTAAGGATAACTATTAGTTTAATGCTTAAACAAGGTGAAGGAAATCTTTAGTACCATGCATAGGTTCTATTTCATCTTAAAAGTTCTTACAAATTAACCTCTGTAATTAATGCACAGCATTAAATAGACAAGGCAACAGGTATATAATTTGACTGTACTGTATAACCTACTTCATGCAGTACCATAAAATTTTATTCTCTCTCTCTCTCTCTCTCAAAAAAAAAAAATATATATATATATACAGTATATATATATATATATATATATATATATATATATATATATATATCAAGAGTAATATGTTCCCTGCTGATTTATACTCTACTATTAAACTAAAGAAACTACTGCAAGGCATGTTATTTTTCTTGACAAATACAGGCAATGTTTAGGCTTCCATTCTAAAGATCTGGTAGTTCTTATGGCCCTCTCACTACAAAAGGAATAAAAAGCACATAAATAAACTAATGCTGTATTGACACCCTCACAAGATAAACAATCCCTGCCTTTGCTAATAAATACGTACTTAGAAACAGAGAAATACCTTTTTATAATACTGTATACAGGAATTATCTCAATCTACCTAAAAAATACTAGGATAACACTGCTAGTATTTTTGTCTGGATTTAAGGCTCATTATAAAAAAAAATATGAAATTGAAAAGTTGAAAAATGTTAGTATATTCCAACCAAATGTTTTAAACCAAGGATTCATTAACTTTTTAAATACACTTTATCGTAGAGTTCTTTTAGCAACATGTTTAAATTAAGCCATGTTACAGGCAATAATGTAAAAGGATAGGGAGGATTAAGAAATGATGTGCAAATGAAATTATTCATACACAAACAAATACTGTACAGCAATGTAACTCGAATGAATATTTAAGATACAGAATGGTAAGGATGATAGTGGTGATGCCTTTACTGGCATTTGTAGTATTTCTTTGCTGTCCAACCACAACAATATCATAAACAAATGGTCAATCTAAACTATACTCCTGGTTCCTTTTTCTTATCTTTCAACTTCATAACTGCAACCACCGATTTTCTCCGACTTCCCGTATCACTGACCATAACCGTGTAACGGGCAAGGAGGCATTAAAAATACTAGTCTCAAGACAGACATTCACACCAAACCGATACTCTCGTCCCTATACATCACGAAAATTTCTAATTACTATAAAATCTTTTAACCCGTTCCACACATTCTCAAATCCTCCAAATTGGTCCTCTTGAATCTACCATGCTTTTTTTCTAGGTCCTTCTAAGCCACATTTTTTTTCCCTTTACATTCACAACCTTATAAAAAGTTTCATTAAATATACGACCCACATGAACGCTTCCTTGTCTACATCCAGCCCTTTCTTCCTGTACCAGTCTTTGTCATACTTTTTTTAATCAAAATCCTATCAAACACACTCTCTTTTACATTAAACAAGATATGTTCTTCAATTCTTACTGTCACCTCTATCACCATTACGTTTAACTCTCGCTCATTCCTCCAGAACATTTCCCTTATTTAGACATACTCAAGTAAACCCTTCTATTAAACTATCCCCAGACTATTATTATCATTATCATTATTATTACTTGCTAAGCTACAACCCTTATTGTAAAGGCAGGATGCTATAAGCCCAGGGGTCACCCAGGGGAAAAATAGCTCAGGGAGGAAAGGAAACAAGGAAAAATATTTTAAGAACAGTAACATTAAAATAAAATTTTCTATATAAAACTATAAAAACTTAACAAAACGGGAAGAATAGAAATAAGATAAAATAGTGCCCGAATGTACCCTCAAACAGGAGAACTCTACCCCAGGACAGTGGAAGACCATGGTAGAGGCGATGGCATTAACCAAGACTAGAAAAAAATTGTTTGATTTTGGTGTCTTTCAAGTGGCCTTCTTCTAGAAGAGCTGCTTACCATAGCTAAAGTCTCTCTTTTACCCTTACCGAGAGGAAAGTAGCCAGTGAAAATTACCGTGCAGTAATTAACCCCTTGGCTAAAGTAGAATTGTTTGGTAATCTCAGTGTTGCCAGGTGCATGAGGACAGAGGAGAATTTGTAAAGAATAGGCTAGACTCTTTGGTGTATGTGTAGGCAAAGGGAAAGTGAACCGTAACCAGAGAGAAGAATCCCATGTAATATAGCGGAACAGGACGATTTGGCGCCGACTCTTTGGCGCTGACGATTTGGCGCCGCCATTTTGGCGATAGACAGTTTGGCACTCATTGTTTTGGCGATGAGCTGTTTTGGCGCCAAGAAACAAACTTAAGGACCATCCGCAAATTTGTGTCTCGTTTAGTGATCACCTCATCACACCAAAGGCTCGTATGATTTGAGAATTGTAATATTAAACCAGTTATTACGATATTCAAGTGTTGTTTAGTTCTCCCTATACCATACGCCCTATTACCTAATAAGCGTCGAACAACATACGTGAAAATGTTTCGAATGATAACTGAGATGTCTGCAGAGCTGCAACCAAAGGGCATTTATTGTGATTATGAACAAGCATCTTTTTCTGCAATGACAATGTTTTCCGGATGTAGAGTTGAAAGGCTGCTTCTCCCATTTTGCACATAATATTCATAAGCACCTGAAACAACTTGGGCTTCAACATTTGTATAATAATGACCCAGACTTCTCAGTAGAAGCTAAAATGATCGTTGCTTTATCTTTTTTACCTATTTCTCACATGGATGTTTACATCGATGCTTTGACGCAATATTTCCCTGATGAACTCCAGCCGTTAATGAACTGGGTCGAAGATAATTATGTAGGAATACCTCTGAGGAGGGGAAATGGCCGACGTTCACCACTTTTCTCTACGCAAATGTGGAATATGTATAGTCGAACAATATTAGGTGAGGGCAGGACAAACTATCATGCTGAAGCTACGCACACGAAAATCTATGCAGAACTTGGAATGAACCACACAGTTATATGGAAATTCATCGATGGCTTAAAGAGAATTCAGAAAGGACACGATTCTTATTATGAAGAGCTAATGGCTGGGAATCCTCCTGCTCGAAAACGCTTAAAATACATTAAGACTGATGAACGCATTTTAACTAAAGTACAGCAGTTTGATTCACGGGAACCACTGGAATACTTACGTGGTTTGGCATATAACTATGAAATGCATTAACATGTTGGTGAAATTATTTCATTTTTTTTTGTAGCATTTTAATACTCTATTGCTGAAAATGAATAGAACTTTTTTATTTTTGTTATTTTTGACCCATGTAATATATATAAACACACACACACACACACACACACACACATATATATATATATATATATATATATCAGGTCAGAAAATTTTCAAGCTGTCCCCAAATGGGCTAGCGCCAAAATAACGAGCGCCAAAACCATTTAGCGCCAAAACGGCGGCGCCAAATCATCGTCGCCAAAGGAGCGGCGCCAAAACGTACTGTCCAGTCAAAGGACCCCATAATTCTCTAGCGGTAGTATCTCAATGGGTGGCTGGAACATCAATTGCAATTCCATCATATTTTCCTATATAAACGTCAAAATTGTCTTCATTATCCCCTTGATAATCACCTCCACATACATTTTGTCTCAAACTGACCCTTCCAAGTCTTTCATCACTTAGCTCTTCTTCTTCTTGATACCCTCGTTCACTAAACCTTCAAATTAACTCTCAATTCATACTCTTCACACTTCCTTCTTATACAAATTACCAGACTCTTCGCACTTCCTTCTTATACAAATTATCAGTCTTAATTACACTTAAAGCCATGTTTTCTAACCCAATTCTCCACTTTTTATCTTTTAACTTTACTAGATTGAGTTTTACATCAACACACTAGGCCTACTCTGGCTTTAACGTTATCATAACATGACAGTAAGAGTAAACATTCTCATATTTGTAGAAAAGAAAAAAGAAATTATTCTATAAGTTCAAAAGAAAGGCAATGTAGCTACCAATCATGTCACCAGAAACTTTAAAAGAAATCTGAACAAGAGCGCTAACTGCATTTCCCGATGATATTGTGATTTTCAACAACTATTGAGTTATTCAAATTAAATGCTACCAATTAGGTCGTGTGGTAGGTAGTGAACTTTGGTAAAACACGCTGGTTTGTGGACTCGCCTCGTAAATACAGAAATGCAGTTAGCACTTGGACTACAACTTCTTTCAAGGCTTCTGGCAGTGTTATTCATAGTAACCTCAATTTTAATTTGAAGAGGCTAAGGTTAGATCCAAAAGCAATGCATTTGTGGGTTATTTGTGTTAGTGATAAAATTAGAAGGACACTCCAAAATCAACCCATTGTTCTCTAGCCTCTGTACCATGGTCTTGGGGTAGAATTCTCTATCTTATTTCTCTTCCTTTGGTTTTGTTAAAAAGTTTTTATAGTTTATATAGGAGATATTTATTCTAATGTTGTTACTGTTCTTAAAATATTCTATTTTTCCTTGTTTCTTTTCCTCACTGGGCTATTTTTCCTGTTGGAGCCCCTGGGCTTATAGCATCCTGCTTAGCTTAGCAAGTAATAATAATAATAATAATAATAATAATAATAATAATAATAAAGCTGTATTGGTGGAGATGGGGTGATTTCAATTCAAAGTATAAATCCTAAACTTGACAGGATTAACTACAGTCTTGTCGGAATCAACTCTCTCTCTCACTTTACAGCAGAGTGGTCTAAACTATCTTATGTGTATCCTTATTCTTATCGATCACATGTTTGTGTTCTTGGCCGGGCAGAAATATTTATCATTAAAGGAATTTTTCTATGGGTCTGAAATCCCATGGCAGAGCACATTTGATATTAAAGGATATTCCTGGCTAATTTGGAAAAAAAGATCATACAGGCAAGCAGCAGCAGATACCCTAATAGATTTATTAATAAATGGAGGAGATTTCATGGACGTAAACGTTGCTGAACTTTACACAATATGTCTGCAAGAATGATCTATACCTGCAGCTTGGAAAAAATTTATTATATTTATTTATTTATTTATTTAAAAAAAAAAAAAGACTTTAATCAACCAAGTGAACATCTAGGCTTTAGAAGTAGATATTTAAACAACTAAGTGACTATAACCATGTAATCAACCAGCCAATGGAAAAATCAACAGAATATGACAAACCACTATGAATGGCACTTATAGACTATGAGAAAGCTTTTGATTCTGTCAAACATCAGCAGTAATGAAAGCCCTTCAAAGACAAGTATGTAATCCTAAAACTATATAAATATAGCGAGAAAATACCGATTGAGAAAGGGGTTAGACAAGGAGACTCCATCTCCCCTAAATTATTCACAGCATACATAGTAGTTTTTAAAAATTTAGATTGGGGAAATATAGGAATTAACATTAATGGGGAATACCTTAACAACTAAGTTTTGAAGATGACAGTTCTATTCAGTGAATCAATGAAAGGAATTGCATAAGATTATAGAAGATATGAATAGGAAAAGCAGAAATGTAGGACTGAACATGAGTAAAACTAAGATAATGTTTAATGAAAAAGAGACAACCAATAATGGTTATGGACGAACTTTTCGATTGTTTATGAATATATGTACTTAGGACAGACAGTAAATGTTTCCCCAGGACACGAGACCGAAATTACAAAGATAAGCCTGGGGTGGAGAGCTTTTGGTAAACAAAATGAGATTATGAAATGTTAAATACCAATTTCTTTGGAAAGAAAATTATTTAATCAAATGCATCAGAAACTTGGAGTCTCACTAAACCCTTATGCAGGCCATACACGCAGAGGATTGGCACACTGATTTGATCGCGACTGGCGCGTTCACACCAATCCTCAACGTGTATGGGGGGTAAAAAGGACAAACCCGGTGCGACTTGCCTGTCCTCTGATCCTGTCGGCATATTTAACCGGACAGATCAATCCCGTCGCGATTGGCTGTATGCCCCACCAGTCTCGTGCGTGTGTGGGCACAGTCTAGCATGCTGACGGGGTTGACTCGCCTATTTTGACACATACAGTATTCCATACTTCGTCCCTTGGTCGGGGCACATTTTATATTATAAAGATAAACTGATTGCATTTCACAAGTTTGTAATATTATGCATTTCATGGCTCTTTATTCTAGGTTTTTGCCTCACATTTTCATTCACCAAGTTATGATTTCCTTACATTTCCTCTCCTTTTTCATAGTATATTTCATCTTTAAAACAACACAGTATTCTGCCTTATTCATGCAATAGTATCTTGTATTCTGATAATAAACAGATAATGAAACAAAAGGAAAAAATTTTTCTGATTAATTCATATGAATTCTCTTCATAGGAAAAAAATGTGTAAAATATGGATAGAGGATAAATTAAGTAGCTACTGATAATTCTATTAACTTGTGTATATCTCTCTTACATTTTCTCTCTGCCTATTAAACGCAATCGTGTTCAAATTTCTATAAATTAACGTAAAAAGAAGTACGCCTAATTAAAAGAGCAGTAGTGCTTCAGCATGAGATAATCTCCAGAAAGGTCTAAAAATCCATTAAGTATAATCCTCCCAGGAGACACTTGGACTCGCGGTTTAATGGGAATAAATGGAAAGGGTAACCCTATAACGACTTAAAGAGAAATAGGTACATTAACACCGTAGCAGACAAATCACCATCACGTAGAAGCCGACAGAGAATGCCTATCACGTTCCTTCATATGATTATTCTAAGTCAGATTTCATAGATTCATACTATAAAAAAAAAAATAAAAAAAAAAGTAAAAAGTACCAACATTTGGCATTTTCAAAATTAGACGTAGGCTACTAATTGTACTTGATACCCGTTAACGTAAATTTAGTTAACAAGTACCAAAAACATAACCATGTGGGCATATCCTGGGTGCCCAATCCTCTTGAACTAAGCAGGCTAGTCCGTAGCATATTTGGGCATTTCTCACAGGATTGTAGCATCGCTCCAGTCCTTAAGGACAAACCGTGCAGTCAGTCCTCTGCGTGTATGGCCGGCTTTAGAACATAAGCTAGCTACGACTCAAAGATCAATAGAAGGGGTGTATATATGTTTTATTGGTGATTCTGGTAGATCAGAATTTACAGAACTCATATCTGCGTGATGCCACTCTGTCATCCTTGAGCAATTTTTTTCACGGGCAAAGTTAA